>NC_089275.1:34405762-34705762 GCF_963678975.1 Dysidea avara | reverse complement strand
CAAGAAACTACGAAGCGCATGCCCAATTAAGACGCGGCCACTACTGTGAGTTATTTATGTGTAGGGTCGGTTTTGCAATATTAGCCCTGGATTATGCAACATCTCTCAATGGATTTGTATTGGGTTACGTAATAAAAAAAATCTTTAGTCGTAGTTTTCTTGCGACCTTGCTAAAATAAAAAAATATAGCCGTATTTAGACATATTTCACTTTATTTCTCTACCTTGTATTACACGTATTGCCAGTCATCTTACCCGTGTTTGTACCGGTCATCTAGGCCTGACATTATCTAATTCTGGTTGGCCCTACATGTATTTTCTCCATTCAAACCTGTAATCCCTACAACAACTTTTAAAGACACGATGTGGACACAAGCCCTAATGTCTGACAAACAAGTTGTGAAAGCGTGCAGACCCGTAAGTTCTCTAGGGAAGGCATTTTAAGCAGAAATCTTTTAGAGTCCATTTAGTGCCACGTCCCATGCCAGCGTTTATACTCGCGTTTATAATCGGCAGATGTCTTTTAAACAAGGTGCGAAAGCGTGAAGAACGTACAGACACTAGGGAAGGTGTATAAATCATTAGTCAATACTCCATTTAATGCCATGCACCACTTATGATACAAGAAATATTTTGCAAGTTGTGTGGAATGACCAAAACTCATGTACACAGTCACAAACCATAAACCACATTCCAGACAAAACTTTGTTGCCCTACATTACGTACATAATGAAAGCCACAACACAAGCTCCACCTTACACCGATGGTGCTTTGTGGAAGTGTGAAACTGCCGTGGAAGTGTGAAACTGCCGTGGAAGTGTGAAACTTCCATGGAAGTGTGAACTGCTGTGACAGCTACTAATAACGCAATTCTAATTGTGGATAAGATGGCTGTAGAATTCATGAAAATGTCTTGCAGTAGAGTAAACATGTAACAGTGCTATTACAACACATAACAAAATTTTAATAAACATCGGTTTAACACCAAGTGATTATTTCTTAGATGTCTTCATGATGACACAAGATTAAGTGAGCCCTGTAAAAGAACAAGACATTAAAAAATTATACTCAAGGCTATAAGTGAATCTAGTGTACCAGAGGTAACGTAAATGTGTTTTGGTGCCTAAGTATGTAAACATGAACACGAGAAGACTTGTCAAACAACAAGTGGCCACCAGACAGAATGTACAACATGTTAAATGAAATTCAGGATTGTAATTGTTGCAATTCCCACTTTTAAGCTAAGCAAATATCTGATATATTGTTTAACCCATTTTACAACCAATACCTGATCTTAAATTACACTTGTGCATAAAAGTATTTACAACATACAAAGCAATTGCTGTGAGCTTGTGCATATACCTTAAGTCAAAGCTGCTCATCAGACAACTGGCCAATTATCACTAGGGCTGGGCTTGTGGTCATCACAAAACACAACTTGCTTGGTATTCTGACAACACAAGAGACTAGTCCTATAAAACAACAAGCAAGCATTTTGCCTGGTCAAACGTGACTTACCATGACTACATCCGACTGCTAGTATGTGAACTGCTATGACCAGATGGCACCTGCAAAACCGACGGTGTCATTAATATGTACAATATACCAAAAAATCTGGGTACTAGGAAAACATTAATACTATACGCACAACACGTAAACTGACCTGGGTATTAGTTTGTTACCATCATATGAGATAGTACAATATCAACTAATTATGTAGAAATTCATGACACCTTTTGACGTCACAATATTGAGCACTACAAAAAGAAAACACAATATAATTCCTCGAGTTCTGTATGTAAACTGATCCGAAATTCACAATACTAATAAGGGTCCTGCCTGGTCCAGAATTAAGTATCACAACCACATCCACTGTTGGTGGGTGAATCACTATGACTAGATTGCCTGTAAAAACAGATAGGTGAGCATTAAATGCAATACACTTAAATTTGTCACTTTATACACAAAATAAACATTTGGGGATTTTATTCGTTTAAACAGTTGACATTGTTACACAGAGACCTGAATAGACAGGCATACCAAGAAGTTTGCTATACTTTTGTTCATGGCAAAAATGTCAGCTGGAACAGGCATGTCCAATACATTTCAATTGAAAAATTATTAAAAATTAAATTAATTATCGTGTACTGCCTATCTCGAGTCTGTTTAGTAACTTTCTTAATTTAATACATGTAGAGCAACTCTCTACGAGTACAATGATGCCAAAAGAAGTCCAATTTACAGAGATTTTGGTTCGTCAAACTGGCCTAAACTGACCGGGTGTAGCAAATTTCCCTATACGTTTTGTATTAAGTGTTTTGGAGTCATGCAATAAAAGGCATAATAACCCACGACACGTAATAGATACCTCAGATTCGAACCAGATTTGGAAATAGCAGTGAATAGCGATTAAGGTGAGCTATAGCAGAAGGAAATCAGAGGAAATTTAAGCTTGTCATTTTAAGGTTTAAAATCACTTACTTTTTCTATGGCAAATTGAATGCCTGATATTTGGAAAGGAATGCTGTGATCTATTTCGATATCTTGAGAGCCATTGTTAACCTTCACTACATTAGTGTCACAATGAAACAAAAGCACTGTGAATTAGTTCTGTAGGTTAGTTTGTGAAAATAACAGTGTTCCGTGATTAAGCAAAATAATGTCTGTGCCATGCAGCAAACTTCTTCATATGTTTCACTGTACATAAATTCAATAATTTAGACCAGAACAAGTGAATGGGTATACTTTTTCATACAAACATTGATATCTGACACAGATTCGCTTACTGACTTTCACCTGCAGCCAAAGTTCCAAGACTTCTGATGATGATGTAAGTGGAAAATGACAAGATAGCCACGGTTTTTTGGTAATTGGTCCGTACACCTTGTCAACAATCTCCCCATGAGATAATACAAGCTAGTGGAGCTACTAGGAGTTTTCGCCTAGCGGGTCTCTAAAATACTGTAAATTCGGTTAATCAGTATGTGTCGATGATCTAATCTTCGATCTAATCTTCGATCTAATCAGTTTCGTTAACCTCCACTCCAGACTCTTATTCTTTCATACTTCAGCAACGGTGTACGGCCTCTGCATTAAAGTACACCTCACCATGAAATGAAATCCAGTTACAATAAGATTTAATGTAATCTCGTTACTTCTCTCTCACTCTCCTTGGACTGCCATTTAAATAACATTAGTTCAATTTTAATTGAAACCGCGTATCACGTGTGTCCGCTTGGGGTGTTGCAGGGACATTCCAAGGGACTTCACCTAAATGGATCACGTGATAATTGTCAGTCTTGTGTGGTACTTGTCCTTAGTCATGGCTCAGCAATGCAGTACATGTATACTATAGCCTAACTATATATAGGATTGTTTGTGTGCTGCTAATTTTTTGTGTGATGATGCATATGGTCGCATAGAACGCGTGATGGTAGGGCAAATTCCCGCCCCTATGGCATTAGCTAGCTTTTTCTATAGCTACTCTATTATATGTTACTGATACATCAGGGGCACCAGAGTAAGGTGAAAGTGGTAGCTAAGGCTAAGTCAACTGGTCTATAAAGTCTGGGCCTCTGGGGCATACTCCCTCAGAAAATTTTAGTTAAGTATAGTACTGCAACTTTTAGTCCTTCAGTGACCAAATTCGCTTCATAAAGTTTGAAAGTTTAATTCCAGTCAAAAAGGCTCGGGTCTCAATGCACTGGTTGTATCTACTGTACCGGCTCTGATGCCCTATATTTACATTGTCCAAAAGATGGTTAGAGTCCCATATTAAAATGAACTCTTGTTATATGGACTCTTGATAATAATGACTATATCATTAAGTACGCTAGTACTTAATGGTAGGGATCGTCAAGGTTCACGATTTCCCGCCAAAAAATTATGCACCAAAAGCAGACTTGCAAAACCATCTCGGCGATTCAGCAGTATTGTATTACAAAAGTGAAGCACGATTTCGCCTTCAAAACGACACGAAATGCATCCTATGAGTTTCCACGAATTTTAAAAAAAATTCTATCTGATCAAATTTTCTAGTGACTGACTCCCTAACTGATGCCTTCAGCCAGGCCTAGCAGGAAGATGGCAACAGCTACAGTCCTACTTCTTGCATGAAAACGGCTCGCTTTGCCTATAGATTAAACCTTTCCTACACCGATAGAAATACAATCCTTGCGCTAGGGTCTTACCTTTCATCGTTCTTTAATGTCGCCATCGTCCTGGATTCACTACAGGTGGTGTTAATAACTCCACAAATGGCTTCAAGGTACGGCGCCGTCCGTTTCAATAAGAGTGCTCGCTAAATAGAGTAATCATAATCTTCGCGGTAAAATATTCGAATACACGTGGTTGAAAGTTCAAAGTTGATTTTGAGCAGGAAGAGCGAGCTGTTCACAATCGGGAAGCTTTGTACGTGTAAGTGAATATATTTAACGACTTATATCTTTTGTTTCTGGCAAAGTTAACCGGCAAAATTAATATTGCTTGCGTTTGTAAACGCATTTCTTTGCTGTAAACAACGTATCTACCTCAAGTATTTGAGCGATATTAGAAATAATTCGTAGCAAAATAGCGTTAGCTAAGGGTATTGTGGTTATTATTGCTTTGTGTGTTTTCTCTGAGGCAATATTGGGTGCGGCAATGCCTTCGAAGGAAGCGGCGCGGAAGAGTAGAAAGAAGGAGAATAACAGGGCGTACTATGAAGCTCATACAGAGTCTATACTCTCAAAGAGAAAGGACAAGTACAGCAGTGAATGCCGATCACAGCGTCATGCTAATGAGTACTACAAAAATGTAACAGCGTCGCGTGAGAAATCAGCTGAAGCCACCAAAACATCATTTAACAAAGATTTGGCAAAGTCTCGCATTGAGTCAGCGGAAAGGCAAAGGGAATACTACCATCAAGACTTGGAAAAGTAACTTTACTGTCCTGTGTAATAGAAACTGCATGCACATAAAAGATAAGATTCATGCAATGTTTGTAAAAAGTACACAAACAAGTGGAACAAAAAATTAGGAATTTTCAATATGAGTAGGGATCAAAGTAATAAAAAGTACTGAAACAAGAGAGATTATCTACCACCTGAAGTCATGCTAGTACACACGTAATCCCTACTTCAGTGCCATTATATCTTAAATCTTGGCAACTGAAGTAGCGATTACGTGTGTACTAGCATGACTTCAGGTGGTAGATAATCTCTCTTGTTTCAGTACTTTTTATTACTTTGATCCCTACTCATATTGAAAATTCCTAATTTTTTGTTCCACTTGTGTATTTAGCTTTCAGGTTGCGTATACAAGGTATTCTTTCATCTGCCTGTATAAATTGCTATTCCATGCACCATGAGGCCTAAAGCTCTAGCTACACACTAAGAATCAAACTATATAATTTCTACACAATGATAAGATACTTGCCATAGCAGAGTTCATGGTTATTGTATCAGCAAAGAGTTTTGAATATTAATTGAGATGTTTTATTTAAGTGCATTTTGATTGTTCCTCCTATAATTATTGTTCAATTATCTGATGTCTCGTTGGTTTCCCTCCATCCTCTTTACTGATCCCTCTTTATATATGACTAGAAAATCTGTACACCTTGTCAATCCAGTTACAACAGTTGATCTAAATATGATGACGATGCAGTTATTGAGATGAAGAGATGTATAGTGTTTTCCTACAGTGCCACGACACACTAACACTTGAAATGTAATCTGAGACTTATGTGTATATAGCTGCAGTGAACTAAGCAAGATCACTATAGCTGCTGGTAAGCATTGCATCATATTACCATCCATCAGTGCTTTTGCAATAAATTGTCTGTATTATAAATTCAGTCAAAATTATGCATAGCTAGCTGTGTAGTAATTTATTAGGCACCCAGTCAATGCTTAAGTTTGAGCATAAGATGCCTGAAGTATTTACCACAGATATATTTTGTAAATAATATTATAAAAAAAAGATAAATATGCTCTAATAGAACAGTCAATAGCCAGCTGTGTAGCAATTGTGAACTAATTAGGCACTTGCTAATCATGAGCATAATCTAAAGCATTTACCACAGATATGAGATATTGTAAAATTTTGTTAATAGTAAATGAATGCCACAGTAAACATAGATCTATACTCTAATAGAACAGTCTGTCTATTCTACACTGTAAATTCATACTTCCAAATTTACAGTGTGAACAGTGTCTGTAATGTGCATGCCTTTGTCAAACACGATGACAGGTGCACATGTTTGACTCTCCAAGATAATAATATTATTGCTAATTTCCAAATATCAGTCATCTAAATGTTACCATTTTAACAATTTTGTTGTTCCACCAGTGAGACTATCACTATAACAAAAATGAGTGATATCCACCCCAAAAACACCTTCGCTGTAAAAAAGGTGCGTCCAAGAAACTACAAGTACCTGTAATCCAATATAATTAAAAACAGCTTAGTTATAGGGAAAGACTTCATGAAAGTAAAAGTAACTGGTAACTTAAAGAGCTGATATCTGGAGCGGCCAAAAATCAATCTTAATCCAACTTCTTATACTAATTTTTTTAAATTAAATCTGTACAAAAACACCTAGCATTGGCTGTAAAAAAGTGCACCCATGAAAGTAACTGGTAATTGAAATAGCTGATATCTGAAGTGGCCAAGAATGAATGCTAATATACAACTAATTGGAATTAACTAAAGCGGCCAAATTACCAGCCAATTAGAGTTAAAAGAAATCAATTTATGATGCAGCAAGAGTGAATGTAGAACACAGCTGAAAGACAAAGGTTCAATGTTAAACTTTTTGTTAATTCCAATTAGTTGCATATCAGCATTCATTCTTGGCCGCTTCAGATATCAGCTATTTCAATTGCCAGTTACTTTCATGGGTGCACTTTTTTTTTACAGCCAATGCTAGGTGTTTTTGCACAGATTTAAAAAAAATAGTATAAGTAGTTGGATTAAGATTGATTCTTGGCCGCTCCAGATATCAGCTCTTTAAGTTACCAGTTACTTTTAAGTATTTCCCTATATACTACTGAGCTGTTTTTAATTATATTGGATTACAGGTGCTTGTAGTTTCTTGGACGCACCTTTTTTTTACAGCGAAGGTGTTTTTGGGGTTGTAATAATGTTACAAAACAGTAAACAAACAAATTTTAAGGAAAAATTTGAAATTTTAAGTTCGATTAGGGATCATGGAAAAAAATAAGTAGGGAAGCAAGGGAGGTTGCCTACACCTGCAGATATACTAGTGAACATTTAATCCCTAATTCAGTCTTGGTCTTGGGTATAGACTGGATTAGGGATTAAATGTTTGCTAGTATATCTGCAGATGTAGGCAACCTCCCTTGTTTCCCTACTTTTTTTCTATGATCCCTAATTGAACTTAAAATTTCTAATTTTTCCTTAAAGTTGTACTTCATAATAGGTGTGCTAAGTACCTAGCAGTAGACATGCACACATTAGGTAATTATATGTTTTTGGTCCTACCAATTCCCCAAAATTGACCAGGTGACCAGGCTTGTTTTTTTTTTTTGCAACGTTTTGCAACTTTTCGATGTGGTACACTACATTTGACAAAGCAGTCTATTAAAGGGAAAAACAAAGTTAATGTATAAAGTTAGTACATCTTTATAAGAAAAGAGACATGAAACCTTTCAACATATGTAAATTAATTATACAATTAATTCAGCAAAAAAAAATGACCAGGAAGGGAACCAGAAACGTATAATTAACTTTTCGTGGCCTTATAATGTATTGCGGATTGCGTGACCGTTGTTAATAAATTTTTTTGGGTCAATGATATCACGTGAATAGTAATCAATTGAAAGCCATTATAGACTCAATATAATTAAAATTAAGTTGCAGCCATCTGTTTCACAGTTACTCATGCCTGTATCAGTAGACCTGAGGTGGCGAATTGTTTGGCAATACATCATGTTCAATAGCAAAGCCTGCTGAAGAAGCCGGTAGCGCGTTCGCTATTCATCAGTGAAAGAACCGTCCATCGCAACCTCAAATACTGAATAAGATACAGGCATGAGTAACTACTTGCATGTGAATCGGATAGACTGGCTGTAACTTAATTTTAAACTCGGTCTATAATGGCTTTCAATTAGTTACTTTCCACGTGATATCATTGACCTTAAATTTTGTTTTTGACAACGGTCACGCAATCTACAGTATCTGTTTGTCTAATATTATATTTTATGGTATGGTATGCATTAAAGAAAAGGATATTAAAGCTGTGTTTGACATAACTAACACTAGTATGTTTAATTTAAAATTGAACTAGAGGTCCAAGCAAATGGAACAGTGGGACCTCATTTATTCAAACCTGTTGGGTGCAAGCCTGTTCATAACTTTTGATATTCCATAACTTTGGATCATCATTAGCACATGCATAAAAATGCAGTCACTTTCCACTATTTTATGGTTGTAATATGGCCTGTCTGATAATCTACGTGAAGGCCGAGGGCAGACACGTATCTGTTACCTGACTGTAGTGCTTAGAAATGTGTCCCACAAGTCAGTACGACCAATGGTCATCAAATTATAGGATCATTTTACACTTCAATATAAGCAGGTTACCCCACTGTATACTAGGGTTTGGCTGGTGGTCACTACCAAACCATCAACAAATTACTATGTACGTACATGGCAATGTCTTTGAATACACCTGTACCTACCCTCAAGCAGTACTGCAACTGGCAAGCTAATAGTCTGCAACCACTTCCCTTCACTTTGGGCTGATATTTGAGGGGGAAGTTATGAAAGCTGACTGGACACTGGACTGATTTTTGACTGGATTGTGGGTTGGTGTCTCTCGCTCTAATTTGTTCCCACCAGTATATGCAGCTGCTTGTACAAATTAATATAACCACATGAAAACGCAATTAAGCATTTCATTTGAAATCAGGCACTGACAGGAGCTTCCTTGAGCAGTTTCATGTGCAGCTGAGCTCAACCTGAGGCCTGTTAAACTGCCTACTTGTCTTAACTATATAAATACCCTGTACTCTAATAGTTTATACACAAACATGCTCGAAAGCCTTACTGAGCTCTGTATATAAGAGTTATATTGGTGTTTGGTAGATAACATTCACATTAATTAAATTTGAAATTCGAAAGATTAATATACAAACTACGTATTTATATCTGTTTTGTAAATATGTATTCCCATGAGCATTTGAGGCTGAAGTTACTACACATGTATATAGTTACTATATTACCTTGATGTTTATATCCAGCCAAGGTGATAGATGAAACATCTCCAAAAGGTTCTACTCATGATAGTCATATTGCTACTTTTGATGAAACAAGTTCTCAATTTGCAGCTGTTGTAGCTGACATTGCTGAGGAGCTAAATGAATGCCTGCATAAAAAACTGGATAAAATCAAACTAGTCTGCTTGCACCTAACCACTGGTCAACACATTCCAATCCTAAGCCAAGAAGAAATACATCGTATTCAAGCATGCAAATCAATCTATAATATATTTGCCATAATGAGGTCACACTGGAATTGGAGTAGTCATCGTTTGCTTTTCACTATAATCAAAAGGGTCGATTCACCTAGAGCTCTTGCTTTGCTGAAAAAGTTTGAAAAGAAAATAAATTACCAAAATAAGTTGAAAGATGTTCATGAGCACTTGAAGAAAAATAAGCTACCACATCCTCCTGGCTATTGCAAGATGGTAGCCATTGTTGATAAGGATTACTCTGACATATCACTGAAAGAGGGCTTAGAAATTGAAGATTTTGTTTCAGAGTATTTGGGACAAGCTCAACCCAGTGATTCCACAGAAGAACAATCCATACAGATGGTTTGGTATGTACCAGAGATTGCTATTGAGAGTTTGTGTGCTAAAGCAATCCAACACAAGGAAGCTTTCATTATTGAATCATTTTTGTTTCTAAAAATTGGCAGTGTTGTGATATTGGATGAGCGACTTCCTAAGGCTAGTCTAATTGTTCATATATTGTATATATAGTATTACTTGATTCAGGTTGCCAATCCTCAGCCTTTCCATGATCGTCATGCAATGTCACTTGGAAGTATTATTGGATTGCTAGACTTTACTGTAGCACCATTGAAAAAAGTAAGTGTTTGTACATGGTATGTATAAGACTTGGTTTGGTGTTTGTATCAAAATCAAGTGTTTGGGTACAGTACCACTCAAATATAGCTTCACGCATGTGCAATGCAACAGCACATACTACTAAATCAATACAGGGTGGTTTGTTTGTAGCTGAATTTTTACTTTTTTGCAGCTGAACTCTCTTCAGGGTAACTTTTTTGTAGCTGAACTCTCTACAGGGTGACCTTTTTGCAGCTGAACTCTCTACAGGATGACTTGTAACATACGTACCCGGACACTCTAATAGAGTGTGCTTATTACATATGTACGTAGCTGTCTGCTCTAATGGAGTAACTGCACTATTAAAGTATCTTGATCGTGCATTTACTACAAGTTCAGTAGTTTGTCTTTACATTAATAATTCAGTGATTTTAAGTCCAATCTTCTAAACCACCCATTCTATGATGATTAATCTATATACCGATTTTGGCTCATTACTTTTAGCAGTTTGCCTGGGTAGGTGTGGCAAGTAATTGTTTTTTTTTATTATTATTATTATTTTATTATTATTATTATTATTATTATTATTAACGAAACTCAGATTGCACATGTAGGCTTAGTTTCATAATGTGTTTGGTATTTTCAGTCCTCACTCCTTTGACAGCATCATCTGTAACCATAGGGCACACTCAAAGCATCTATAAACTAGGAATACACACTGTCAGATAGATGAAATAAATAATTATATAGATTCCTCACTTGGCCATCACAGTTCCGTGGCAGCTGATTCAGAGATCTGTTTGTTAGTGCCCACCCTTTCCTTCAATATGGCAACCAAAGGGAGTGTGTCAGTCAAACATAACTGGCAAAGAGAAGATTTCTGTAATTTAAGCATAAGGAATGGATAATAGGTCACATAATAATTATTGTGAACTAATTTATCGTGATACTGCATTTTATATTCCATTGCAGTTCCCATTAAAACTATATCCCAAAGATGATCTTGTAAAGTATCACTATATTATAGCAGAGAGATAACAGTTTGGGAATCTGATGATTTCTAGGAATATTCTTGGAATTTATTAACAAAATAATGGAATAGTACAATATACTGTATCAAATATATACTCATCCTAAAAAGAGTAGGTAGCAACAGTGGACTCAAGACCAGGGACCGGTGAAGATCCTACAGAATTATACTGGTAAGTTGTAACACAGGTATGAGGGCTTTGCCTGATATGTATTCCCAACAATCCGAAGGCATACGTATCAGGGAAAATTCCAAATGCCCCTTGTTACAGCTCACTTCTGATTCATACATACTATAGCAGGCTAATAGCCTGCGCCAGATGATCAATCACCCAAGACAATACAAGAGTACAACCACTGGATATATTACATACACTGTATACGATATGTACAGTACATGCCTGAAAATTTCAATTATAGGTAGGCAGCTGGTATGTTCTGGCTACACTTAGCTACGCACGTATGATACACAGACAAATCATAGAAATATCACGGACAATTTCGGTTATGCAAGTTTAATGTTTTAATCAGTGTTAAAGGGTTGTTTATGGCATAATTGTGAAGTTTACTAAAGGCTTAGATGGGTAAGCTTGCTAGTAGAGTTGTTATTTTATATTACATATCAGTAGTATAATGTGGATGTGATCTATACTTGAAAACAAGCGGAAATGCTTGTGAATAAGCTATAGTACTAGCTCTCACCTTAAGCCCAACGTTCTTCAACTTGTAGGATAGTGAGGATAACAAAACGCTTTTTGTCTGAGTGGTTTTCATGGCCAAATCCAAGTCACGCAAACTAACTGCTGAGCGCCTCATTGCGAGGCAAGTAATCTTGTAGTTTTGAACTTTTTGATTTATTATTTTATTTATTTGTAGCTGTGTTTGTCTGCAACAGAATGTGACATCCATGAAATTCCTAGCTACAGTGTATAATAAAAGGGATAGCTATAATTGTTAATGTGCAATTTAATTATTGCTATATACGCCGTGTTTGTTCTCACTGAAGTTTTGATTTCACTACAGATCAAGCAAGGTCCAGGAGTGAGAATGTATGATGTAGCTACATACGTACAGTATAGCGAGCCATACACACACATGAACACCATGCATGGATATAATGCTCAATGTTAATTACTATATTCATATTACAGCTAAGTCAGTGCCCCTAAAGGGCACCATCGGATCAGTCTGGAAGAAACCATAAACCCAGGTTTTACTATACTCTCTATGAAGAAAATTAATGGAGGCCGGCACTTCAGTGAAGAAATTAACTTGTCTTGAAAGTGATGATTTCTACTCCAAGACTTAACAATAGATAGCTAGCCCGGCGTACGGGTACAGTAGACTTGAACCAAGACTAAACCCTTGGCGAGTGCTGCATGTGCAATTTATGAGATGGACATACATGAGACTAGTTGCTTACCGAGCCCGGATTCTGAGTCGAGATGCATCAGCAAGTAACGGCCGACCCGCTCTAGGGCCAGGTGATGCGCCAGGGACTTAACATCAGTGATGTCTGCCAGAGCACTTATGCATCGATTTCCACCCTGAAAACGACTGGCTATCAGCTAAACAAAATTTTCTTTAACTTGCGCATTGTTTAGATCAAACAGAATTACCATAGAAACAATTTCTTTAACAACGGGAGTAGCCAGGTTGAAGTGGAGCGCATCAGATTTTCGTGTGTTTCTCAAGCTGATACAATGATACTGAAGTATTAATTTGCTGATGTTGCTCTACTAGACTGGTTCTTCAGGTAGCTAATGTCGTCAGTCACCAGCCGTGTCATATGATTCATGTTGCTGATTTGGTTCAACATAGCTACAGCTAAGTTTTTACTACTCGTAAGTGTTCCCGGCCTCGTGAAATGAAGGGAAAACAGTGCAACAGTGGGCAATTGTAACAGGGAGAGTGTCAGACCAGCTCAACCTGAAGCTTGACCTGAAGAAGTTGTAAATCCTACTCAATAAATGGATCATCAAATTAATAATGCAGCTGCGGAAGTATTTGCGTGGAGTCTACTGTAGTCATTGCCATTATCCATGAGTTTGTTCATGAAGGATTCAAGCTGGCAGGATGTCACCCAGCTTCTTTTGATGGTACAAAACTATAGTGGTGTTTATAGCAACAAGTAGCATGCACTCACTGGCTGGCACGTACTGTGCACCTGCGACCCATTTTCTTGCGTTGGTTTCATAAGTGTTTCCTGACACTAGCATACATATTTCATTGGTGTTTAGCACACGTATTGCAATATGTTTTCATAGCATTAATATGGTTTTTCACGTGGTTTTCATGGTGGAATTTCATGTCTATACCATGCTATTTACATTGCTATGGACTTTCATAGCTTAATACAGTAACTCTGTTTTCATGATTTTCATGTGTTTTTCATGGCTTTGATTTCACATAAATTTCACAGCAATTTCATTATAATATTTCATTCCTTTTTTATGTGTAATGGGTTTTTCATAGCCCATGAAATCTTCAAATTTCATGTGGTGCAACATGAATATGCCATGAAAAATATTTTCATACTTTTCATGGGTAATTCATGAGTGAAAAAGCTAGTAGTGTATGTTTGCAATGTAATATGGTAGCTAAAAGTTGTGTGCAATCGAATACGACTGAATAACTCAGAGTAGCCTTACAAAGGCAGTGTTATTTGTTGATGAATCGTGGTGTCACAAGACTAAACCTCAACAGACTTTGTGGTGTCAACACCAGTGCTTGTCAGTTATGAAAATGAATGTGTTTATAACCTTGTTTATCAATATTATCTTTGATTTGTGGAATGCAAAAAACATCAAAGTTTTGTAGTCTCGCGTGCCAGTGCGTCTGGCACACAAGACTAATAGTTTTTATAGTGCCTTCCTGGTGCCTCTACCAAATATTGAAGGTCAGAAATGAAGTTACTTAGAGAATTGTGAGACTGTGTCCTACCACTTCCCTTTCCTTCTTGGGAATCATTATTGACACATGCCATATGGAAATTAGGCTTCCAGATGAAAAACTTGCCAGAATACAGGAAACACTTGGGCAGTGGCTTACGAAGAAGAATACTACTAAATGCAAGATCCTCTCACTAGTTGGTCAACTTCAGCATGCCACAAAAGCGGTAAGATGTGGCCATACCCAGCCAGAATGTACACTGCTGCAGCAAAACTCAAGAAATCAGGTTAAATAGGCAGTTTCATTCAGACTTAGTCTGGTGGTACACTTTTCTGTGCCATTGGAATGGCTTAAGTATCCTATGGGACCTAGCATTGCACTACCCACACAAATTACTATCTAGACAGACACTTCAGGATCATGGGGCTGTGGTGCTGTCCACGGTTGCCTTTGGCTTCAACTAAGGTGGTCAGATGGACGGGCATGCCAAGACATCATGGAAAAAGAGCTTGTTTCTGTTGTTTTAATGATGGCTGTGTGGGGTCCACTGCTAGCTAGACAGAATGTTCTGCTACAATGCGATAACCTCAGCCTTGTAACCTCTATTAGCAAAGGCACAGCCAAGCCACTTCTTGTAATGCATCTACTCCGCAGTCTTTGGTTCTTTACTGCCCACTATGACACTGCCTTGACAGCTACACATATTCTGGGAGTCACAATTACTGCAGCTGATCAACTCTCAAGGAATGAACTATCTCTTTTTCATCTAACAAACCCCAGAGCATTCACGCTACCAACACCCATCCCACTATCACTACAAAAAATGTTTCTCCATGTGGACCAGACTGGACTTCGCCAAAGTTCAGAAAGCTTTTCAAGGACATCTTGCTAAATATTGTTTGAACAGTCTCTAGTCATTGCACATGTTTTGCAGTTTCTACCAACTGGACATGTACAACTGTTTGATTATTCTAGTTATTTGCACAAACACTTCCATTCTCTAATTCCAATAAAGCTAATAACAAGAGTTAATAATAAGAAAGGAGAGTGTCTAACGCCGTATAGTCCTGTAATAGATGATTGCGCAGAAGTTAAATGGCTTCTTTTCCACGTAATGTACAGACTGGCTAGTATATTTTCGCATATAACCACAAAGGCTATCCCAGACACAAGGGCGTGCGTTCAACTCGATAATCAAGTTCACCACGAAGAGCATCGCTCTGTTGCTTAAGAAGTGTGGCTGTTAACCTCGAAGATAACTGTGGGGGAGAGCATCTGAGAAATCAAACACTGAACCAAAGGCAGAGTATCGCTTCGAATTTTTACTGCTTCGCCATGTTACCCTACCTTTGAGTATTCTTCAATTGAAGGAGCACTGTTCCCTGTACATACCAGCTCAGTGTTTAGTTCAGTCTTCGAATATTCTCGAGGATTCATCACGGTGCGGCTAAACTAATTGCAGTTAGGAAACGAACAAATACTAGAAGCCTATATGTTACACGGAAAGGAAGCCGTTTAACTTTTGTGCAATCATCTATTATAGGCCTATGCAGCGTTAGACACTCTCCTCTCTTATTATTAACTCTTGCTAATAACCTTTATTGTATTCATCATGTTAACACATATGTAGGTATATAGATGCTGCATGTGAGCTCTGCTTTCCCGTGCTATAGATATCACTACTTCAGGACTCCCTAGATTGTACACAGCGATGAGGAGGTATTACTCCCAAGGGACATCCCCAGCTACCCAAAGATCCTACAAAGCTGGTATCAGATAGTACATCAAATTCTGTTGGCAATCCTTCCTCTGCAGTATTCCCACTTCTGAAAAGACACTACTATTGTTCTCTAATCACTTGGCAACACATGGTTTAAGCTTTGCTACAATCAAACTATACCTGTCAGCTGTTAGACATGCACATGTTACAGAAGGATACTACAATATGTTTTATTCTCAATTTACTCCTAGTGTCCAGCAACTCCTAAAAGGCATGCACAAGGAGTCTGCCATAACCAAATCACCCAGAAAACCTCTCTCTATCACCATCATGGGAATAATATAAAAATCAAGCACCTCCTCACCAAGCACTCTGCAACTTATCAGTCCAAGATGCTATGGGCAGCCTGTTGTGTAGCCTTCTTTGGCTTCATTCAAGTAAACAAGTTCACTGTTCCATCCCAACACAACTACGATCAAGCCTATCATCTCTCTCTCTCTTGCTGACCTAACTTTGAACAACCGATGCTCACCAACAGTAGTGCAGCTACAAACAGTCCAAAACTGACCCTTATAGAGAAGGTGCCTCCGTCTTTCTCTCCAAAACCAACAAGAGCATATGCCCAGTTCATGCTATTGTGAAATACCTCATTGTACGGGGGAACAAAATGGGCCTCTGTTCCCCTGGCCCATTTTTACCAGACCTCTCTTTGCATCAGCCTTAGCCAGTATTCTGCACAAACTCAACATAAATCCACAACTCTATAACGCACATAGTTTTCGCATCAGAGCTGTTACTTCAGCCAATCAAGCCGGTTTGTCACCCCTTCGGATCAAGACCATGGCAAAGTGAAGCCTACCAGAGATATATCAGACTGTCTCCAAAGTAATTGGCCAACATGACCAAGTAACTCATTTCACATGCTGATCAAAAACCATCAAAATTATGTTATAATGCATGTACAAGCACCGAATGACTGTGTAGTTGTGTACTTTACCTAGTCACATTGCATATGCCTAACAATGTTGTTTATTGTCATTCCTTACTATCTGCTTTGTGCTTGGGTGAAAAGACAGCCTGCGATCTTGTATACTGTCCTTCTGTGGCCCCTTCACTCAAGCTAATTTCATGGTTAATATTGAATGCTCAGGTTAGCTGAGGTAACCTACAAACCAATCACTGGGCTTAGTCCTAGTAACAAGATGCCACCAACCCCCTCCTAGCAGGCGAACTCCAGCACATCTACCAGACCCCACCACAATCAATTGATAGTGGTGTTGCACTACGGTCGGGACAAGGCAGCACACCATGAAGATCAAGTAAGTACATGTGATGTTTGTGCGCTGCATTAATTGTATCAACAATAGTAGACTGACAGTTCAATAGAGTTAGTTATTGCAATACTTCATAGCATTATGTAGTTTTCTGCATTTGTACATGTTCGTGCTCTCCTATTTACCTTGTAAGTCTTCACATAATTCTGTTGCTTGACTACAAACAGTGTGTACATTATTGTTATGACATTGTTATGCTACTTTTGGCTATTCCATGGTATATGGGTCAGACTAGAAAACATTCTTATCAGATGGCTGAGTATATACGTAGTGATAAATGTAATAAAGCAAGCATCCAAGTGCACTATGATGTGGACATGGATTTGCATTGTAGTACGTTGTCTGAAGATGTGTTTAACAAGATTGATGATGTCGTAGATAACTATTGACTGATTCTGTGCCAGCTTCCTTGAGCTGGCTATGAATTATATCAACAAGTCTTCTGGTAGTTTGGTAAATGAGATATTGAATCTGATATTCAAAAGGCACTGGATAGTGCCGTGGGTCAGTTCAATAAAGTTCTCACTGATGCAACAAGCTACGTTATTTCCCACATATCATGATCATATAAACAATTCCAACACATTAAATTCACTTGTAGAAATAAGTGCATACAATCTCATTATTAAAGAAATATCTATGTGCATTTATATTAGGCCTGTGAAGTAAAAATAGAACAGAAATTTTAAATATTATAATTCATTTTTTCACAGTAACAAAAATATACATGTAATGAAATGAACACCGTTGTACACATGCATGGTATAGTTAGATATTCTTAAAACTAATGGCATTTCACTACCATTTCAATGGCGTTCAGGCACTCTTCATGCGGAAATTTGTTACCATTTCCCTGCCATCTGGATGCCATTCTTCTACTGTTGCAACAGAACAAAATGCCGGCAAAATCAGTCTTTATGCCTATTGTATCCTGAGTACTGTTAGCAGTGCTAAATGGCATTTATAAGCCTTCTCTTCCCTTTTAAGTGAGGTGTGAACAGTGGTACATATAAATGTATAAAATTAATGTACATTATTTAGAACAATTACTGTGTAAAAATTTCCTTTTTCCATTGGGTATATGTATTTGAAAAATGTACGTGAATTTAATGTATATGTGTTAATTCTTTTGCAGGTATCAGAAGCTGCAAAAGGAGAGTTTGAAAAAGGTACTAAAGTCACTAACTATGAAGAAGCAGTAAGCTGTTTACTGAACCAAATGAAGCAAGTATGTATTTCTGCTGACTTGTTTTGTGCATGTGTGTAAATATACATGACATATTTAAATGCATAAAACCGTTGACCCACTACCAAAGATTCTTGTGCTAAAAGTAGAATACAAAGAACAAAAGGTAGTACTATGGAATTTAAAAGAGAGAATTATAAATATAATCATAAATTTCAAGTAGAATAAGCTGTTCAAATTATTTACTTTTTCTATGATTCAAACTATTCAAATACTAAATTTGGTTCTGTATTGCTGGAAATTTTTGAGGGACAAAGATTTTGCAGAAATATAAAAAAAAGTGAATTTTGCATTTTTTATAATTCACGAAATTTCTAGCTATATGGTAATCATTTCAGATCTATATGTATTTTCATTGACACTTTTACCGAGAAAAAAATCATTGAAAATTTTGTAATGTTTTGTTCATCTTAACTTGAAATGCAACTGACTGTTTGAAGACATCATGTTATTTTCTGCTAAATTTCACAGAGTACCAGTGTTTTTGCTTAATTTTTAACCACCTACCTATATATCCCTGTACATTTATACCATAATCCTTTGATACCCTTTGTATTATGTTTGTATGTGTAAATATACATCTAATCCAAAACAGCCAAGCTGTAAAAAAAAGAGTGTGGCCCTCAAAAAGGCTATGGTGAAAGCGGCACCAAAATTCACCTGAATTGTTGTTATTAAATTTTTACCATTAACCTACCATCACAGCCATTTCTAGGCCACCACCTTGGATTTCACATTTTTTTTCACCATAGCCTTTTTGAGGGCCGCACTCTTTTTCTTACAACTTGGCTGTTTGGGATTAGATTTCACTTCTTTTTGCATTTGTATACCCCCAAAGCCGGCCTATGGCCAGCTTTGGGGCTTTTTTAACCTATCTTTTTTCTTTACCACAGGAAGAAGAAAAGATGAAGCAGATGCTAAATACTTTAAATATTTCTGATTTTATAAGTAATGTACAAATTATATATATATAATACATATATTTAACTCTCTACATGGTGGTTTCATTGTAATTGAATACTCTACGAGGTGACTTCTTCTAGCTGATCTCTCTACAGGATGATTTTTTTGTAGCTGAACTATCTACATGGTAGTTTCTTTGTAACTGAACTCTCTACAAGGTAACTTCTTCTAGCTGATCTCTCTACAGGGTGATTTGTTTGCAGTTGAACTCTCTACATGATGGTTTCTTTGTAGCTGAACTCTCTACAAGGTCACTTCTTCTAGCTGATCTCTCTACAGAGTGATTTGTTTGTAACTGAACTCTACAGGTGATTTGTTTGCAGCTGAACTCTCTACATGATGGCTTCTTTGTAGCTGAACTCTCTACAAAGTAACTTCTTCTAGCTGATCTCTCTACAGGGCGATTTGTTTTTAGCTGAACTCTCTACATGGTGGTTTCTTTGTAACTGAACTCTCTACAAGGTAACTTCTTCTAGCTGATCTCTCTACAGGGTGATTTGTTTGTAGCTGATGTCTATACAGGTTACTTGTTTCTAGCTGATCTCTTGAATTCTCTTCAGGGTGACTGCTCTATTAGGATGACTGCTCTATTAGAGTATCTCGATCTCGCACTTGCTACATCAAGTTGAATTTCGTGTTATAACTCCGTGTCTTTAAGTCTAATTCTTCTACACCGTTGAAGAGCCTTTCTAAGATGATTACTCCATTTGTACAGTGATTTTCAAAGCATTACCCAGGCGGTTTTTCTGGTAGGCGTGGCAAGTAGTCGTTTTTTATTAGCTAATCTCGATTGCATAATTGTTACACACTGTTGGTTTTTTCGTTGTATTTTCCTGGTTTTTAGCTTGATTTCTTTCAAACCACAAAAGGTTTGAGATTCAATAGTTAACCCATTCACCCAACGATTTTCAGCTTCTTCCATTAGCGGTTTATCCTGTAGGTGTGACAACATATTGGTGTTATTTTTCGTGAATAATCGCTAATAACTCTTTGCCTGTTTATTGTATTCCAGCCAAGTTGGTACCGAGATGCGCCTTTATACCCCCTTTCTGTGTGCCAAATTTCAAGGCAATCAGATAATGCGTGCACGTTTTATAGCAGTTTTTGCAAGTGTGCAAAAAGAGGAAGAAAAATAAGGAGGAAAAAAAACAACGAAGAAACTAAGCCAATTTTTGAAGTCGCATATCTCGGGAACGCTTGAAGCGATTTCGCTCAAATTTGGAATGTGGAGTACTGAAGTTGGAGAGCGTGTCCACAACAAAAACGTCTTGTTTCATCAAGGCAGCACAGAGCTACGGAGGTGCGAAAATTGTGTTTTCATTCTTCCTGTCAATATACTCACAGGTGTTGCGTGCCGGCTTCTTGGGCCGCACGATACACTACCGTGTGTCTTGATATATGTGTGTTTATTAGGTAAAGTTAATAATGGTTGAAAAGGATGATTCAGAAACAAGTAGGGAATTGGAAAGGAATATTGAAGACATCTTTGCTATTGGAAAAAGTGTAGAACAATCATTTGAAAAATTTCAAAAATTATCCACTGAATATGAAGCCACTGAAAAGGAATTAAAGCAAGAACTAAACAATGGTGATGCACAAATGCACAAATACAAGCAGAAATTGGAAGAATTAAAAGTTAAAAAACATGTAAGTTTAAATGTATGTATGTGAATGAAAAGCTACTAATAGGAAACACAGCAATAGAAGGACTGAAACAAGTTATACAGGCACAATTATGTGGAGTCTATGTAATTTATAAACCCGATGGCCCAAATCTGTAGCGCACGAGTGAAGTGAGGGCGCTACTAAGGGCCTGAGGGTTTATAAATTACATAAACTCCACATTGTGCCTGTATAACTGCTTTAGGCTCTATTTTATTATGTTCAGATTGCTTACCTCATCCATGGTTGTTTCTGCTGTAGATTTGGAAAAGGGGCTAGTTTTCTCATGATTATGCTAGTACCATGGCAATTATGCATGTTTACGTGACAAAATAAACGTCCTCATTACACCACTGCACGTTAATAATGTGTACTCATTGGATAAACCTAGATTTTGAGCATGTGTTATATTGTGCCTGAAGGCGTGGAGACAAGGTGGAGTATATGAGATTTAATACTCACCCAAAATAGAGTCTAACTATTAGTAGTGGTATGCGATATAGGACATTTTCCTATCACGATTATAGCACACGATAGGATATATATCACGATATACAAACTCATCACTCAGCTAGTGTGTTTACACTGATGACACGTGTAGCACTAATGTATTAGAAGTACAATATAGCATGGTACATGACTAGCATACAACATTGCATGCTCTTTTATCAAAAAGTACAGTTTACAATCACATCTTGAGTACATTTTTCTCTAACTATAGCTAAAATCTATAGCTAGGCTTATATCACAACATAAAGATTCTATATCTAATACAACATCAATATCGTGTCCTGTACAAAAACTCCAATAGCAGCTTGTGGTATATTTTTGATATACTACAGCAAACTAGCCAATAGAATCAGTATATCACTTGTACATTTGATATACGCATCTGATTGGCTAAAAATTCTTGATAGTGTTTGGTTGTTTTACCAGTTAGGCATGTCCGACTTGATAACTAGTGGTACCATAGTAACCAATACCTGTTACCTAGCAACAATACTGTTGCCTAGCAACCGTTGCTAGGTAACCACTACTGATTTTAGAAATAATTTTGACACCATAGCAACGGTTGCTAAGCAACTGCCAAAAGGCCTATAACTAGGTCAGCTTTAAATTTTGTTGCCTAGCAACAGTTGCTACGGATTGTTTGACCAATTTTCAAGTAGATTGTTTTCTGCAACACATGTGCATACTTCTTCAGCATGCTAATCACAAGGAATTAGTTACCAGTACTAATAATGGTGTAAAACATTAGAAATTGCTGTTACTACTTCCAAGTGGGAGACGAGATGTTGTATTAACATATTATACTACAGATATCATGGTATTCGAAATATATACCAAAAGATATACATATTTAGGAAAGGATGCCATAGCGTGAGGCTTCGCCTCGCACTATAACATCTTTTTTAAGTTTGTATATCTTTTGGTATATATTTCGAATACCATGATATCTGTAGTATAACATATACATATCACGACATAGAAAATTTTATCATGATATGTGACCGGATCTTGGAAAACCTACCTTTTGGGCACAAGCAAACTTTTTGGGAAAACTCAATTGAAAATTTCAACATTTTTTTCAATATTAATTTTTTTTGCACATTTGGATAAAGCAACTATTAAACCTTCTTGCTGTGAAGTTTCACACCCATAGCTTCTTTTTCTTAGGAGATATGGATGATTATATCAGACCATGTAGTAATTTCACATGCGTGGGACAACAATTAACTTACAAATTAGGTGATTTGTTCAGGTGCTGGAATGGCTAAAACTTAGTCTTAGACAATAATACATGGCATTTAATTGCATAAATGTACCAAGAATACTTCATTAAACTATCAGAAATGTCTTTTAAAGTATTCTAGATAGTAATAACGGAATTATTGGTAAACAAAGTGGTTTGTCACCATTTGTCACCCTTAATCACTCACAGAACTCAATACATTACCATAAAAGTTAGTTTGTAATGTACAGGAGAGAAAATTGGCCATATCTCAGGAATGCTTAAAGATATTAAGTTGAAATTTTGACACAAGATAGATAAGCACCCAGTACCTTATTTAAGCTATAAAACAGAAAATTGACCAATGTGCCAAAAAGGTAGGTTTTCCAAGATCAGGTCACATATATCGATATATGTGACTGGATTTTGGAAAAACGATCCAAATTGCACATTAGAAGTTTCGAGATGAACGGTTTTAAAGAATTAAAGCCAGCATAAGTCTCCAAGGATAGCAAGCACGTGTATGAAATTTACACAAAAGATGCATAAATCTGTTACCTGTCAGGCCACTTCCAGTACTTGTAGCTGCTTGTAGAGTTTCCCACCAAATAAGATAGAAAATCTGAGCAGTTGGACGAGCGAAGTAGTATCACGAGTGCTCACAAAGGGGTGGAGGGTGGGGAGTGGCGGGGAGGGCAAGAGATAGACCTCAAAATGGAGGCAGGCCACGATTGGAGTCCAGACACGAGATTACAGGGCTGTGCTGGCTCCTTAGTGGCTGATATGTAGCAAAATCAACAGAGAAAATGTCTGGCCAACATTATAAGGCTGTCCACCAGTAAACCACTGATTCTTGCGAAGCCAGGTCCTTCCTTCACAAGGCCTGAAACCGCCATTTGAGTACTCCACACCACCCAGGAAAGACGTCTGTTAAAACCAGCCTCGAGTAGTTTGAGTAGTACTGAGGGTCAAAACTAGTAGTACGGTAGTGTAGCTATCCACTGGTGGTGTTAGTTTGATTTTGCCTGATGTGCGATTTGGATCGGTTATGTAAAATCTGGTCATATATATATCTAATCCAAAACAGCCAAGCTGTAAAAAAACAGTGCGGCCCTCAAAAAGGCTATGGTGAAAAAAGATGTGAAATCCAAGGTGGCGGCCAAGAAATGGCTGTGATGGTAGGTTAATGGTAAAAATTTTAATAATGACAATTCAGGTAAATTTTGTGAAGCGGCACAAAAATTCACCTGAATTGTCGTTATTAAAATTTTTACCATTAACCTACCATCACAGCCATTTCTTGGCCGCCACCTTGGATTTCAAATCTTTTTTCACCATAGCCTTTTTGAGGGCCGCACTGTTTTTTTACAGCTTGGCTGTTTTGGATTAGATTTCATTTCTTTTTGTATTTGTATACCCCAAAGCCGGCCTATGGCCAGCTTTGGGACTTTTTTAACCTATGTTTTTTTTCTTTACTACAGGAAGAAGAAAAGATGAAGTACTTTAAATATTTTATCAGTAAATGTACAAATTATATATATAATACATATGTGACCGGATTTGCGAAAAGCGGCCTTCCACACACATCCAATTTGCCAACTTTGACAATTGATTACTTCAGATTGGAAAGAGCTATTGCCTTGAAATTTGGGCAGTGGTGATTTCTTTGCAGCTGAACTCTCTACAAGGTAATTTCTTCTAGCTGATCTCTCTAAAGGGTGATTTGTTCGTAGCTGAATTCTGTACAGATGATTTGTTTGCAGCTGAGCTCTTTACAAAATGGTTTCTTTGTAGCTGAACTCTCTACAAAGTAACTTCTTTTAACTGATCTTTCTACAGGGTGATTTGTTTGTAGCTGAACTATCTACAAGGTAATTTCTTCTAGCTGATCTCTCTACAGGATGATTTGTTTGTAGCTGAATTCTGTACAGGTGATTTGTTTGCAGCTGAGCTCTTTACAGAATGGTTTGTTTGTAGCTGAACTCTCTACAAGGTAATTTCTTCTAGCTGATCTCTCTACAGGGAGATTTGTTTGTAGCTGAACTCTCTACAAAGTAACTTCTTCCAACTGATCTTTCTACAGGGTGATTTGTTTGTAGCTGAACTATCTACAAGGTAATTTCTTCTAGCTGATCTCTCTACAGGGTGATTTGTTTGTAGCTGAATTCTGTACAACTGATTTGTTTGCAGCTGAGCTCTTTACAGAATGGTTTCTTTGTAGCTGAAGTCTCTACAAGGTAATTTCTTCTAGCTGATCTCTCTACAGGGACATTTGTTTGTAGCTGAACTATGTACAAGGTAACTTCTTCTAGCTGATCTCTCTACAGGGTGATTTGTTCGTAGCTGAATTCTGTACTGGTGATTTGTTTGCAGCTGAGCTCTTTACAAAATGGTTTCTTTGTAGCTGAACTCTCTACAATGTAACTTCTTCTAACTGATCTTTCTACAGGACAATTTGTTTGTGGCAGAATTTTATACAGGGTGATTTCTTTGCAGCTGAACTCTCTACATGGTGGTTTCTTTGTAGCTGAACTCTCTACAAGGTAACTTCTTCTTGCTGATCTCTCTACAGGGTGATTTGTTTGTAGCTGAACGATCTACAAGGTAACTTCTTCTAGCTGATCTCTCGACAGGGTGGTTTCTTTGTAGCTGAACTCTCTACAAGGTAACTTCTTCTAGCTGATCTCTCTACAGGGTGATTTATTTGTAGCTGAATTCTGTACAGGTGATTTGTTTGCAGCTGAGCTCTTTACAAAATGGTTTCTTTGTAGCTGAACTCTCTACAAGGTAACTTCTTCTAACTGATCTTTCTACAGGACAATTTGTTTGTGGCAGAATTTTATACAGGGTGATTTCTTTGCAGTTGAACTCTCTACATGGTGGTTTCTTTGTAGCTGAACTCTCTACAAGGTAACTTCTTCTTGCTGATCTCTCTACAGGGTGATTTGTTTGTAGCTGAACGATCTACAAGGTAACTTCTTCTAGCTGATCTCTCTACAGGGTGGTTTCTTTGTAGCTGAACTCTCTACAAGGTAACTTCTTCTAGCTGATCTCTCTACAGGGTGATTTGTTTGTAGCTGAACGATCTACAAGGTAACTTCTTCTAGCTGATCTCTCTACAGGGTGGTTTCTTTGTAGCTGAACTCTCTAAAAGGTAACTTCTTCTAACTGATCTTTCTACAGGGCAATTTGTTTGTGGCAGAATTTTATACAGGGTGATTTCTTTGCAGCTGAACTCTCTACATGGTGGTTTCTTTGTAGCTGAACTCTCTACAAAGTAATTTCTTCGAGCTGATCTCTCTACAGGGTGATTTGTTTGTAGCTGAATTCTGTACAGGTGATTTGTTTGCAGCTGAGCTCTTTACAGAATGGTTTCGTAGCTGAACTCTCTAATAGGTAACTTCTTCTAACTGATCTTTCTACAGGGCAATTTGTTTGTGGCTGAATTTTCTACAGGGTGATTTCTTTGCAGCTGAACTCTCTACTTGGTGGTTTCTTTGTAGCTGAAATCTCTATAAGGTAACTTCTTCTAGCTGATCTCTCTACAGGGTGATTTGTTTGTAGCTGAACGATCTACAAGGTAACTTCTTCTAGCTGATCTCTCTACAGGGAGATTTGTTTGTAGCTGAATTCTGTACTGGTGATTTGTTTGCAGCTTAGCTCTTTACAAAATGGTTTCTTTGTAGCTGAACTCTCTACAAAGTAACTTCTTCTAACTGATCTTTCTACAGGGTGATTTTGTTTGTAGCTGAACTATGTACAAGGTAATTTCTTCTAGCTGACCTCTCTACAGGGTGATTTGTTTGTAGCTGAATTCTGTACAGGTGATTTGTTTGCAGCTGAGCTCTAAACAGAATGGTTTGTTTGTAGCTGAACTCTCTACAAGGTAACTTTTCTAGCTAATGTCTCTACAAGGTGACTAGTTTGTAGCTGAACTCTCTACATGGTGGTTTCTTTGTAACTGAACTTTCTACAAGGTGACTTCTTCTAGCTGATCTAACACAGGGTGATTTGTTTGTAGCTGAACTCTCTACAAGGTAACTTCTTCTAGCTGATCTCTCTACAGGGAGATTTGTTTGTAGCTGAACTCTCTGCAGGTGATTTGTTTGAAGCTGAACTCTCTAAATGATGGTTTCTTTACAGCTGAACTCTCTACTTGGTGGTTTCTTTGTAGCTGAAATCTCTACAAGGTAACTTCTTCTAGCTGATCTCTCTACAGGGTGATTTGCTTGTAGCTGAACTATCTACTAGAAAACTTCTTCTAGCTGATCTCTCTACATGGTGATTTGTTTGTAGCTGAATTCTGTATAGGTGATTTGTTTGCAGCTGAGCTCTTTAAATAATGGTTTCTTTGTAGCTGAACTCTCTCAAGGTAACTTCTTCTAGCTGATGTCTTTACAGGGTCACTAGTTTGTAGCTGAATTCTCTACATGGTGATTTCTTTGTAACTGAACTCTCTACAAGGTAACTTTTTCTAGCTCATCTTTCTACAGGGTGATTTATTTGTAGCTGAATTCTGTACAGGTGATTTGTTTGCAGCTGAGCTCTTTAAAGAATGGCTTCTTTGTAGCTGAACTCTCTACAAGGTAACTTCTTCTAGCTGATGACTCTACAAGGTCACTAGTTTGTAGCTGAGCTCTCTACATGGTGGTTTCTTTGTAACTGAACTCTCTACAAGGTGACCTCTTCTAGCTGATCTTTCTACAGGGTGATTTGTTTGAAGCTGAACTCTCTACAAGGTAACTTCTTCTAGCTGATGTCGCTAAAGGGAGATTTGTTTGTAGCTGAACTCTCTACATGATGGTTTCTTTGTAGCTGAACTCTCTACAAGGTAACTTCTTCTAGCTAATCTCTCTACAGGGAGATTTGTTTGTAGCTGAACTCTCTACATGATGGTTTCTTTTTAGCTGAACTCTCTGCAAGGTAACTTCTTCTATTGATCTCTCCACAGGGCGATTTGTTTGTAGCTGAACTCTCTACATGGCGGTTTCTTTGTAGCTGAACTCTACAAGGTGATTTTTTCTAGTTGAACTATCTCTTTCCATAGTTGTATGAACTCCCTACAAGGTAACTTTTTCTAGCTGATCTCTCTACAGGGTGACTTGTGTGTAGCTGATCTCTATACAGGTTTCTTATTTCTAGCTGATCTCTTGAATTCTCTTCAGGGTGACTGCTCTATTAGGATGACTGCTCTATTAGGATGACTGCTCTATTAGAGTATCTCGATCTCGCACTTGCTGCTCCAAGTTGGATTTCGTGTTATAACTCCGTGGCTTTAAGTCTGATTCTTCTACACCATTGATGAGCCTTTCTAAGATAATTACTCCAGCTGTACAACGATTTTCAAAGCATTACCCCAAGCGGTTTATCTGGTAGGCGTGGCAAGCAGTCGTTTTTTTTATTAGCTAATCTCGATTGCGTAATTGTTACACACTGTTGGTTTTTTCGTTGTATCTTCCTGTTTTTTAGCTCGATTTCTTTCAAACCACAAAAGGTTTGAGGTTAAATAGTTAACCTATTCACCCACCGATTTTCAGCTTCTTCCCATACGCGGTTTACCCTGTAGGCGTGACAACATATTGGTGTTATTTTTCGTGAATAATCGTTCATAACTCTTTGCCTGTTTATCGTATTCCAGCCTAAGTTGGTACCGAGATGCGCCTTTATATCCCCCTTCTGTGTGCCAAATTTCAAGGCAATCGGATATGGAGTTCGAGTTTTATAGCAGTTTTTGTAATTGTGCGACAAGAAAAAGAAAAATAAGAAGAAAAAAAAAAACGAAGAAACTGAGCCAATTTTTGAAGTCGCATATCTCGGGAACGCGCGAAGCGATTTCGCTCAAATTTGGAATGTGGAGTGCTGCAGTTGGGGGGCATGTCCACAGCAAAAATCGTCTTGTTTCATCAAGGAAGCACAGAGCTACGGAGGTGCGAAAATTGCGTTTTCTTTCTTCCTGTCAATATACTCACGGGTGTTACGCGCCGGCTTCTTGGGCCGCACGACACACTACCGTGTGTCTTGATATATATATATATATATCACATATCGCACATCACTATATAGTTAATCTTAACATCATCATCATCTAATTCCATACACTTTTTTTGTACTTCCAGTTTGCACTCAGTGATATTAATTTAATACCTGGTATTAGTAAAGAGAATTATCATTACACTGCAGTGGTGTATAGGTACGTTGGGTAAGTAGAGTTCTAGAGAAATTGGAACAAATCAGTGGAAAATACCTGATAAAGGTTAGCATGTCACTATACGAGTTGGACTTCACACCGAAACACTTCTTTGCAGCACTTTGGCTACAACTAATAAAGCAGTTAAGAATCTGAGAGAATGGACTAGTTAAGTACTACTGATAGCTGATTAACACAGTAGAACTTTCATTTGCAGTTTCACATTCATAGGAATTTGAGTGTTAGTTGGTGAAGTGAACTATGAATTGTATACAAATCTTTTATTATGATAGTATTCATACTTGTGCACACACAATTGTGATTTTCAAAATTCCATATCACCTAGTCCTGGACCTGGGTAAGTACATACATGTGACTGGCTGAGCAAAAGCCTATCATTTTATTGCAAAATTCTATTTTGCTACGTATGAAAGTACAAAATATTGCCAGGTAAAAATATACGTGCCACATAAATATTTCATGCATGTTTTGCCTATTCATGACAAGTAAGAAAATGTTTGTTTTTTGTGTTCATACAGCAAAAGGACATGAATTATGGATGCATATGTATCATGTAGTAGAAATAAAGTTTACCTTTGTCATTTCTTTGTTGAAATGGCCCTTTGTCCACATGGAGAAGTACAGGGAAAGCAGTACAACTTGATGGATTTGCTAGTTCACAGTGAACAGATTGAGCCAAGTCCCGTCTTTGTAGCTTGTTTCAATCAGGCGTTATAATTGATTAAGTAAACGCCAGTAATTTATTTGCCATAATGCTGCAGCCCAAATGAAATTTACTGCTGTTCGAACTATCTAGCGCTATAACTCCTAGACTGTTCATAAAATACTGAAACTTTGGCTATCCACTATAGACTAGACAAATAAAAAAAATGAAAATTTAAAGATGGAGAATAGGGATCACTGAAAAAGCCATGAAACAAGAAGGGGTCACTAGGCGACCTCTCTTGTTTTACTATTTTTTTTATTTCCTTGGTCACTAATTGAACTTACACCTCCGAATAATATTTTCTTGTACTTGTTTGTTTACTTTTCTGTAGCATTATTATGACTGGTGAACCTGTACATACCACATCAGAAGAAAGAATGGCGTCAGGCTTATTGTCTGAATGTGCTTCCCAACTATCAATTGCTGAAGTAGCAAAGTGGACATTATGCTTCCTTTCGAGCTATGTTCAGCCTGTTACACGGTATTACAAATAAAGAACACTATAAAAAGGACTCCTGCAGTCAATCCAGTCACAATGGAAAACTCAGACGATTCCTGTTACAAATGTAGGGAAGCCGTCATGTGGTGCTACCACGAATTGACACCTTGCACTGTCAATTGGACAAAAAGGAGGACACAGACAAGTCCATGCATTGTATGTACTGCAGTATGCCAAAAGCACCTGTTGGCAGTGAATAGTAAAAGCATCACGCCCGTAGCCTTAGCTGTTATCGAGTTTTACTTTTCTAAAGGCACCAGAGTCAGGCAAATGGTCAGTATATATATAGTATGTACGCGTTGAGCTGGATCCTCAAAAACATTTAATAACTCATGGATGCAATTACACACGATCTTGAAATTTGGCTCATTTGTAGTACTGCTTGACCCACTAAAAATATTTCAAAATCTTATTGTTCAAATGTCTGACATAATATTTATGGCCAATCAAAATTTTCACAGTACATTTCCTATGTGGAAGCCATATAAGTACAGTGTCCATTACATGTAATGGAGCCAAACCAGACGTGTATGTTGTTGACACCTTTACTGTTACCACTAATCATCTGTTTGGTTGAAATGTTAACTCTGTTGAGAAAAAATCCACTTTTAATTTTTAGCTGTATTTCAGGATTCAGCTCAACTTGTACATACTATAGAAAATTCCACTGGATATACGTTTATGTATAACTATATTTTATAATTTTGTAGCAACCTATTGGAAGCATTTCAGGTCATACTGAAGGCACTTTATACCTACCAAGGCATGAAGGTAATGTGAAGCTGGTTTCTGGTCAATATTTTTTGTGAGAAGGTGCAAACCTTTGTGATCCCTATTATACAGTATTACCATACTGTATGATACACACTTACAAATATAGTACTATCGGTGCACATATTTGCTTTTTAATGCAGGATGATGCACCAGAAGAAAAGCAAGAATCAGAGTCATTGGAATTAGCTGTACCATTTTCAGATAATAATGGTGACCTGATGGGATCACAGCAATGTATGATAATTGATACACATAATAGTCAATACAAAGATATAAGAAAAGCTGTTCCAATGGAGAAAGCAGCTGATAGCTCAGATACTGCTTCTGTTACATCAGATCTCAGAAAAGATATTGAAGTCATCCAAGGGTATATTAAACGAGACCCTCTTAAACAGCTCTACAGTATACATGAAGATTCTAAATCTCAAAAATCAAGGCAATTTTATTTAGAATGCATTGAGGAATTATTTAAAGATTGCATGACAACCGGTGGAGGTAAGTTAGTAGCTATCATGAATCAATGTTTTGTCATAAAACAAGTAAGCAGCCAGAACATGTAAGAAATAGGGATGTGGCAATTATGTTAGCATGATTTTTTGGAATTCTAGGTATGTGTGAGAATTGGATTTTGCTACTATAATGCTAGCATTTATATCTTAAACAATGCAATTTGTACAGATCCTTTAAAAAGACTGAGATACTCTAATAGAACAGTCAGCAATTCTATTAGAACAGTCATGCAATTATACTACACAAAACAATGAAATAATCTAGTACAACAACCAGCTAAAAGAATAGAAGATCAAGACACACAGTAGTGTCGTGCATCCCAAGAAGCCAGCTCGCCACACCATGAGTATATTGACAGGAATAAAGTAAATATGATTTTCACACATGTGTAGTTCCGTGATCTCTTATCTGATTGGAACCAAATTTGCTACAGAAGTGCCCACCAGGTAGATACCAAATTTGAAGAAAATTGCCATAGCCATTTTTGAGATATGAGTTGCCAAAGTTTCACTTTAGTTTCTTAACTTTTTTCTTCTTCATTTTGCACACTATGCAAAATCCACTATAAAACACAAACGTGTACTCCAATCAGGCTGAAATTTGGCACACTTAAAGGGCAAATAGCAGTACCAAGTTTGGTGAGAATCTGCTGAACATTTACGGAGTTATGACTAATTATTCCAATAAAATAAGATCAAACTTCTCTGTCATGCCCACAGGGCAAACCCCTTGAAGGAATGACTTAAAATTGCTATGTAAATGGAATAGCCATTGTAGGCGGGCCTTTTTGTGGTTGAAAAGAATCGAGATAAAGACCATGGAGATATGACACAAAACCCAACCTGTGTCACAAGTACGCGATCGAGTTTCGTGAATAAAAAAACTACTAGTTTTCATGCATACCAGGCAAACCACTTAGAAGAGTGGTTGTAAACCAGTATGTAGATGGAATCATAGAAAGTCCTTGCAGTAGTATAGAAGAATCAGAGTAAAAGCCACTAAGTTATAATGCGAAATCCAACTACGTGTATCAAGTGTGTGATCAAGATACTCTAATAGAACAGTCACCCTATTAGAGAATTCAGCACCCTTAGTAAGTTACTCTGTTAGAGCGTCAGCTACGTAGCAAGTCACTGTGTAGAGAGTTCAGCTACACAACAAGTCACCCTGTAGAGAGTTTAGCAACAAACAAGTCACTTGGTGGAGAATTCATCAACAAACAAGTCACCCAGCAAAGAGTTCAGCTACAAACAAATCACCCTGTAGAGAGATCACTAGAAATAAGTCACCTGTAAAGAATTCAGCTATCAACAGTGACCCTGTGAAGAGTTCAACTACATATAACTAGTAGAGAGATTAGCTACAAACATTTCACTCTGTATAGAGAATTCAGCTACAAACAAGTCACCCTGTAGAGAGATCAGTCACAAACAAGTCACCTGTAGAGAGTTCAGCTAAAATCAGGTCACCCAGTAGAGAGTTCAGCTGCAAACAAGTCACCCAGTTAAGTGTTCAGCTACAAACAGATCACCCTGAAGAGATTTCAGCTACAAAAAATCACTCTGTGGAGAGTTCAGGTACAAGCAAGCCAGCTAGAAACAAGCCACCTGTAGAGAGTTTAGCTACAAACAAATCACCCTGTAGAGAGTTTAGCTGCAAGCAAGCCACCTTGTAGAGAGATCAGCTACAATAACGTCACCCTGTAGAGAGTTCAGCTACAAACATGTCACCCTGGAAGCAGTTCAAGTGATGCTGGCCACAAACAAGTCATTCTGTAGAGAGATCAGTTACAAACAGATCACCCGAAGAGATTTCAGCTACAAACAAATCACTTTGTGGAGAGTTCAGGTACAAACAAGCCAGCTAGAAACAAGTCGCCTGTAGAGAGTTCAGCTACAAACAAATCACCCTGTAGACAGCTCAGCTGCAAAAAAAATTATTATGTAGAGAGTTCAACTACAAACAAACCACCCTGTGGAGAGTTTAACTGCAAACAAGCCACCCTGTAGAGAGATCAGCTACAGTAAAATCACCCTGTGGAGAGTTCAGCTACAAAGCAGTCACCCAGTAGCTGTGGTGGTGCAAATAGTTGATGTGAGGGGGTGGATGACCAGAGTATACAATCTCTGGCAGCAGCGGTCTGGGGAGCACAGCCCCTCAGAAGCTGTAGTCCTTTTAACTTTCACAATGTCTCTAAGTTAACTAGAATTGATTTATAGGTCCAATTTGAAGTATCATTTCAACCAAAACACCAACTGTTTTAGTCAAAAGTATTTAAAACAGGCTGTTTACAGTAATAAAAACCTCTCTTAGTTCTTGACTATAGGTTTATGAACATAGTGCAGCATTTATAAGCAGTACAAAACAGATTTTAGACACCTGAAAACACTTGGTATGGTGGTAAGTAGGGTTGGGCGGTATTCCGGTATTGCTATGCAGTGGCGTATCTACACCCGGGCATTTTCCCAGGCATCAGCTCACCTTGCCCGGGCATCAGAAAATCTTCTGGCGTGGCAGCCACGCACAAGGGCCACGTATGAATACACTGTTCATGATTACAATTCTATCCACTAGGGAACCACTGACCGCTTGCAGCGAATTCTTGGAAAATAAGTGCTCCACATTTAATTAAGAGTCTGACTTCTAATAATAGCCCCGTAGATTACGAGTTACTATATTTAAATCTGAAAAACGGAGATGTGCCCGCCCATAACGAATAGTGTAGTCTCATCAACTTGGAAGCGAGCATCGAAGTGATGATAGTTAGGAGTTTGCCTGTATATAGACCGCATGAAGTGGAAAATACTCAAGACGACTAGCTGTTTGGCTACTTGATTTCAGCAGGTAGAGGTCTAGTGCTGAATAATCTGTGCCCGGATTTATTGTGATACAACTACGACGAAGAAATATAAACGTGAGAGAACTGCTGACGATACTTTGTAGGACCACTCAGCAGAGTGTGGTAGAGTTGGTGGGTGGTTACAGGGAATGGATGCCCCTACTGAGTACGTAGATGATGCCCCTACTGAGTACGTAGATGAACTGGTGTCATGCGTTTTGTGATCCGCACATGTACGAGTCAGTGCAAGAAATCTATCGGTTCAGTAGTATTGTTCATTATGAGTTGGAAGTATCCTTTTGTGTGGCACGTGATGCTGCAGTTCCACAATCGATACATGCATCGTAGCTAGAGACTAGTATGAAGTGATTGTATTATTATTGGTAATACTGTGCAGACCTCTACTAGAGTATAGTGCACAGGTCACAACATAGACTGATGAGCTATTCTATATGCATACAGATAAGAGTTAATAACTGTAGCTAGCCATGCCATGCACTTGAAAACAACAATTTGATGAATGCATGTATGAACCGACACAGGTTGCGGTTCACTGGAGTAGGCGTACAGGTAAATCAGCTTACCCAGGCATCATGTTTGGGCTAGATACGCCCCTGTTGCTATGAAGTGTAGCCTGGAGGCTTGGGAATTGGATGAAAGTAAGCAGGTGTGCTTGACAACAGATAGTGGGGCCAATATAGTGAATGCAGCATCAAGACTGGACTGGATGAGATTGTCTTGCTTTGGCCATAATCTACATCTTGCAATCACCGATTCCATTAAGTGTGATGATCGATGTACAAGAGCTCTAGGGCTAGCCAGAAAGATTGTGAGCACCTTTTCCATGTCATGGAAAAAGAGACGGGATCTTGCAAAGGCTCAGACAGATAACAGTCTACCTTCTCACACAGCAGTGGCAGATTGTCCTACCAGATGGGGGTCCATTCAAAAGATGGTTTCTCGCATTCTTGTGCAAGTCCAAGCAATCCGTATAGTGTTGAGTGCTGACCACAAGTATTTGCATCTCTTACCAACTTGGCAGGATACTGAAGTTCTTGAGGCTATCAGCACGGTGTTGTCTTCTTTGGATGACCTCACAGATTTTCTCTCTGGCAAGCATTATGTATCAATCTCATCTATCAGGTCTGTCATCAAACATATTCACGAAGAAGCTTTGGTTGAGAAAGATGATGATGTTTCATTAGTCAGAGATATGAAGCGTCGTATACGTACTGATCTAGATTCAAGATACACGGATTCTAAGGTTCAATACCTCTTAGACATCTCTTCTTTCTTAGATCCAAGGTTTAAAGTGGAGCATATAACTGAGGAAAACCAGACAGCTTTTAAGGAAGCAGTGATTCAAGAAGGATTACAGATTTTCCATCTGGCAATAGCAGAGGAAACAGAACCAGCTCAGTCTTCACTTACCTCAGTTGCTACAAGTAGCAGTGACCCTTGTGATGAGCAGTTACCTCCAAAGAAGAAGTCCAAACTTGCAAGAATTTTGAAGAGTTCCAATGACAGTGAACAGCGAAGGCTGACGCCAAGGGACAAAGTAGTGAAGGCCTGGCTTGGCAAGAATCAGTGGTTTGCAGGTGGATGGCCTGATAATGTTGGCCAAATACTTTTTCTGTTGATTTTGCTGCATATCAGCCACTAAGAAGTTAGCACAGCCCTGTAATCTTGTGCTGAACTTTAATTGTGGTCTGCCTCCATTTTGAAGTCTATCTGTTGCCCACCCCACCACCCTCCGCCCCTTTATGAGTACTCATGATACTACTTCGCTTGTCAAACTGCTCAGATTTTTTATCTTATTTGGCAGTAAACTCTACGAGCGATCTGAAAGGTAATAGATCGATGCATCTTTCATACACATGCTTGCTATCCTTGGGATTTGAATTCTTTAAAACCGTTTATCTCAAAACCTCTAATGTGCGATTTGGAAGTAAATTGGAACGTTTTCCAAAATCCATAACTAAATTCAGAGTGTAAATTATAGAGAAAAGGTCTATGCTACCATACCGGATCGGTTTTGTTTATCAGCCTGATAATATTATTTTATACCGGTTACCAGAATACTGGCCTAAAGTCATATCAGTGCTCTACAGCTGTAGCAATAACAGGCAAAATTTCTGAAACAATAGTGCTGTTTAGTTGTAAAATGGCAGTTAGATAGTGCTTGTATGCTTTTAACGCTACACTATAACTTGTGTTTATGTATTCTCCCAGGCAGTTAGCTAGAGGGTAACGGCATCATAAACAAGTGTAAATAGTGGCGACCGCACTGTTAATTGCCTGTTACAATGTTGACAGTTAACTTGTCTAAATGTTAATCTTCCTTCGTCTCCATTCCTGCTTACTGTATACAGTTCGGCTATGCTATGATTTCATAGGTTGTTAAATCCTTAACATCATCACATTGTCCCTTTAACTTTCTATATTAAAAATAGCTCCATTTTAGTCAAAGGACTTTTTTTTTGAACGCTTTTACAATGCCACCAAAAACATATTGATCTCAAAAGTGTAGCTATATTATAGCAGAGAGAAATAACAGAAGACATCAAAAGAATCTTTTTGAATGAGTTAACATGATATATACACACCTAATTGTGCAATATCTTCAGTTAATGAGACACACAATATGGGCTATTTACAGTGCATACGTATATCTCATTAAGGCAGTGCATATATCTGGTTAACATTCTTGAGTGAGTGCTTGATCTGAGACGTGAAAGTGGTACACACACGCATGCACGCACACACGCGCACACACACGCAAGGGCACCAAAATTTGCCAATGTTTGACTATATGGCAAAGTTTCCCTCAATATCACATTGTGACTTTACACAGCTGCATTATATGCATATCACGCATCACTAGTCAAAAATATACTGTTTTATTTCTGTAGTGTATTAATAGATGCCAACCATTGATGCATATTATTTTAATCATAGCCATGTTATACTACACTGGTTATGGAGAAGAAAGTACAGGAAACTGGTGTTTTAAAGATGGCACGATCACCTTCCAAAATATCTTCACTCTTTATAAGAAATACCTCAAAGGAAAGTTACTATACATTGCTACTGACTGTAGCTACTCAGGTCAGTGGGTAGTAGAGTGTGCTAAGTGTTTGGATGAGATGGCGATTGGAGCTTGTGGTCATAAGACCAGGGAACAAGGAATATTGATCAAGGTGTGGGCATCTTGTCAACCTCACCAGAAAGCCTGTTGTCATAGCTTTGTGATACAAGCAGGAATTGAATACCTTGAAATATGGAATAGCACAGTAGCATATTACAATAAAAAGTTATCAAATACACAGACTACCTATGGATGTGACTTTACACGAATCACATGTCTGGAGAATCATACATCACCATGTCAACTACCTAAAATATCATCATCCTGTTCCTGGAGGTGGAAAAATGTTATAGATGTTCACTATGAGCAAAAGCAATCAAAATACATATACATCATACGTGGTAAAATACATGGTAAAGACCATGAAATGGTAGAAATATGGTTTATTGTTCTGATAAAAAGTGATTTGGGAGAAAAATACCAAAGTACAGGAACTATAAATTTTGCTGATTTTGGACATGTGATTAAAGCAGATAAGGGTGAAGGACTACTTTATACTACAGTATCTTCACTTGTGGAATTTAAAAACTTTGACAGCATTCGTATATACTTTGGATTTCCCACTGAACTTTGAAGTAAATGTTGTGCGCTTACAGTATGAATCATTATGAATTCAGGAGTTTTCTACACACATTATTAGCTTTTTTCTAGCCATGAGTACATATATGTATACAGTAGCTTGCATTTCTATTTAAATAGTACACAATACAAGCATTACGATAATTATGTTAAACTCTAATTTGTGAACAAAGGTAATGGTACCAGAGTACAGCTATGCACGGTTGAGGCATAGTCTTATCTTAAATTTGGTTAATTAATGCTTTGTGTACATTTGTTTGCTGACAGACTTTCAATTTGCTTTGAATCTGGCTAACTAATACTCTCCACACTAACAGCAAACTTAAACCAATGCATGTTTTTCAGTTCGCCCGGTCTTGTAATGTGAAAACCACTTATGCATGTGTAACAAGTATTAGAGCATTCAACTACATAATAAGTCGCATGTTATTATAAGAGCTTTACAGTGACCAGCACTAAAGGTCTGACGGAAACTTGTGCTGCAGCCTTTGGTTTACCTAACCTCCAGATTCTCCACTAGATTTTATTTACTTACCTCTGAAGGTAACACATCATCCACCAGATTGTTTAGTGCAGTCCAAAGGCCATGGCAGCCACAAATCCCAGTGGTATTTCATCTGGTAACCAGAGAACAAAATCACCTAATCCTGTAGCAGTCAGCAACAGAACACCCTGTAGAGTGTAATAGGTCACCTTGCAGAGCTTTGAGTTAATTGGTTGCATGCTGGAGGTCTGTGCTAGTTGTAAATTTGTTTCCATTACAAACATCAAAATAGCTTAAATAACACCTGTCATACCAAGAGTTCATTATATAAAAATTATGAACCCTTGGTCATAAAATTGAAATTTTCAGTCTTACTCTTATTTCTGCAATAAAGGAAGACAACAAGTATAAAGCAATTTCAAGCCAAGACAAGTTTCATGGACCACAGTAGTGGTTCATAATAAAATCAAGATCACCTATGTTTTTTGCCAAAATCTTAATAGAACACATACCTAAACACCACCTTAGGAAGCTCCCCAACCACAAAAGAAACCTTAGAAGTTAATTTAGATGAAATATTGGTACACTGGAAAATATAATGTCAATAGGAATCGAACCAATAAAAGTATTTTTTAAATAACTGAAATATGCCATTTTTGTTCATAATAGAGATTGCCTATGTTTTTTGCCAAAATCCTAATAGAACATGCACCTAACACTACCTTAGGAAGTTCCCCCAACCACAAAAGAAGCCTTAGAAGTTAATCTGGAAGAAGGTCCACTGAAAAATATATGAAGTCAAAAGGAACCAAGAAAAGCATTTTTAAACCAGGCGTGTGCGCAAAATTATTTTCGTAAAAGTGTGTGTGTGTGTACCTATCTATGTTTGTCCGTACGCACCCACATGAGCAAAATCGTTAAATGTGACCGAATTTTGGAAAATCACCCATTTGGGTGCATTTGACACCTCAAATATTTAATGATCAGATTACAAACTTTATAGTGAAAATCTACTTGTTGATGGTTTTAAGCCATTCTCAATACCTTAAATTACAAGAAAATTCTTGAAATATTTTTAGAATTGTTTCCTGCTCTTATTAGCAGCCCACTGAAAATGAAAATTCTCACGCGCGCCCATATGGTGATTTTCCAAAATTCTGTCACAAATAACGGTAAAAGCAGCTTTTACGTAAGAAGTAAAAGTGAAATGAATAAACTTCTGCACAGGTGAACTTTGCTCTGAGGTAGTTTCTTTTCGGCGGACTGAAATACGGGTGTGGCGACTTTCCTCAGACTACTTCCCCTTGAGGTTTTCAGGCGTTTAGCAACTGAAAAACAATGGTGCAGGCCTCGTACACTACCAGGAATAGCCTATCGCTTCGAGTTGAAAGGGGGCATATCCCTTATGTACGCGAACGAAAATGAAGAGCAGCTTTGAGGCTAGTCTGGCGCGGCCGCCCCTTCGCAAACAGGAAGGGTCTGGAGACTCTAGCATTGTGTACTTGTGCGAATGGAATGTAATTAGGGGGAGAGACGTGGTTTTCCGTAATTAGATTGCACCATTATCGTTAGTCATCGCGATATTCACATCCAGTGGAACGCTAAAAAAACTCACCGCTTCTAACTTACAAACTACTTAAACGTATTCTTTGTACTTTTTAAATATGCCATCCTTATTCCTTCACGATAAGTCGAGGGGTCCGACACTTACTAAAATAGCGTACGAGATTTCGTACGATCGATATGATTTCTGATTTCGAAGGGCGATTTCAAGTGATTTCTGATTTCTAAGTTGATTTCTGATTTCTTCGTGATTTCACGTATGAAATTGATTTCACAGTTGATTTCCGTGATTTCGCGACCGTTTTCTGTTGAATCAGTCACGTGAGTGTTGATATCCGCGGGTAGCTTGGCGTGTAAAGAAGCTGGGGAAGTTGCCAGAAAGGAGATTTTAGTATCAGTAAGGGCATTGATAGAGTTGGAGTTCTTGGAGTGGTCAGCCCTCGTGCCAATGGTAAGTGTGAAGATGTTGTGCCTCGCGTTGTGCATGCATTATAGCTACTGTAATAGCAATTAATTTCTGTAATTAAGAGAGCGGAGAGGGATACATTGGGAAAATAAATGTCTCGAAATTCAACAAGAGACAAATGAAAAAGGGTTGACCTTTACAATAGTTTTTAGCACCAGTAAATGTGTTGAATTTCTTGATTAGTCACTACCCTATTAAAACCTGCTTACAAAGAAGTGCCCTATTGAAGCCTGCATACAAAGAAAGCTACTGAAATTATGTGTAGCAGGGAGTCAGAAACGTGACACCAACTTGATCGAAAGCAGACTAGACCAGGATCCATGGCAGCTTGCAGTCTAGGCAAATGCCAATGGACCCACACAGCTTGGGACCCTGGATTGAAGCAGTACTTAAACATTCTGACTTCTCGTGGCTGGCTACTATGTAGCTACCATCCCACTGGGGACTCGCAAAGAAGGTTACTAAAAGCCTATGAAACAGAGAAATATCAGAAACTTGACCTTAACTCTGTTGAATGCAAAATCTCCATGAGCAAAGGGATAGTCATTTTTGCACTGTCTGTTGAAACATGAAGGGGAGCTAGGTTCGATCAATCAAACAACAAGGCTCTATTTTACAGACCATGCCACTACACTAGTAGCTAATTTACCCTATAAAGTACCCATGGTTTCTCTACTAATATGAATCAATTGTGTATTCATGTGATCTATGAAGTTTATTAATTTTATTTTCACTGATATACCATAGAAGTACCATCGGTAATTTATGGGGGCATTTATCCTTCATTTCATTGTCAATTTATAATGATCCCTATGAAACAAACCTATATAAATGCTTCATAGGTACAATCACTGTAAATTCATGGCAAAATAAATTACCAGTGGTATATAGACCATATACTATTACAGCAACTACTTGTAGTGACAAAGTATGCATGCAGAAGGTATACAGTGATTAACTTATTATCTAATTATCATTCTATGGCTTTATAAGTTCTCTGAAAGTTGTGTGATACGGTACCTTATTGTGAGCCATAAATCCACTCAATGCAAAATTGTTTGATGACATGTTGACATGCAGTTTCTTCTTAAGTAATGCCTTAATGACTAACTACATTTTTAATTTCCATTTATTAATACAGTTCTTTGAAGTAAAGAGCTATGGATGATAATTCAAGTGAATGTAACACCGAATTTAACACTGAAGAGCTAGTAGTGGTATCGAAAGAAGAAGAAGCTCATCTTGCATTGAAGGAGTTGCCCGATTATGTTGCTGATAGTTTTATGACTACTGGATATGACACATTGCATGCAAGTAATTTCCAGAATGGATACTAGTAGAAACCCTGGAAATGCCTTGGAGGAAGTTGGACAATACATTTCAACAGAATTCATTGAAGACCCTCGCTTTCGACGTGGTGTTACACACCATGGCACTTCAAGTTTTTGCCAGGTCACCGACAAAGGATTATTGATTTTGTGGACAAAGTTAGAAAGAGCCTAGATCAAGAGGAAAAGGCTAAGCGGTTAAGTCTCAAACGGTCGGTGAGTAATGAATCTTCTTTAAACAGAAGAAGACTAAACTCAGTATGAATTTGATGGATAGCAGTACAAAACCTAATGATCTCCTAACTGAGGCCAAAGCAGTGGCAGTGGTACAGCAGCAGATTTGCAAGTGGCAAAAAAATGATAAAAATCCTCATCATTCAATAAAAAAGGATTTAAAAGAAAATAAAGATTTTGAGGTCAAATCTGAGGCTTTGGAAGGTAGTACTAGTTCCGGTCATCAATTCTGTGTGTATATTTACTGCAAGCTATGTAAAAAAATCATACGTTTGGATGGAAGTGTAATTTTATCCAATTACAGTCAACATGTTCCAAAATGTACTGAAAAAACAAATTGATGTCCAGAGATAGTAAATTACAGTACATAACTTTTTTCCACCAAAGGCTATCACTAAAGCTAATTCTACACAAACAAAAGCGACAAGTAGTAGTCCTTTATCCAGTATCCTCCTAGATCAACAATGAATACCATAAGTCAAATAAATACAGATAATATTTATTTATTTATTTATTTATTTATTAATGCTTTACAGCACAAGTGCTGAAGGCCTGTATCAAACTAATAACATCAGAAGAGTTCTCTTTTAATTCAAGCACCCTTTTAACCATCCAAAATATTTTCTGGGATGAAGTAAAGGATACATGTACTAACAGTAGAAACAATCCAATACTTGTTAATGATGACAACAGATTGGAGGCTGAAACACAACTCCAGTGGACAAAATGTGGTAGAATTATATTGACTAGCAAAGACAAGCAGTTGCATGATACTCAATGGAAGTAAACTAAAGGATAACCACATTAACGCATTTCACAACATAGCAAAGATGCAATTTCGTCTCATTGGAGGGCTTCACAATAGTTTGTTACTCAATAAAACATTATTGAACTTGGAAGATTATGAGCAATCTTTGCAAATGCTGTTCATTCCTGATAGATCACACTGGGCAGTGTTACAAGTGGGGAAATGTGATGTTTACCTATGTAACTCAATGTTTACATCACCTAGTGAGGATACTCAAAGAATTATTGCACAACTAGTGCAGTCAAAAGACAAATATTTTAACATCACAGTTATGAATGTACAAAGGCAGACAAATTCTGTGGATTGCGGTCTTTATGCTACAGCTATGCTTGCCAGTTTGCTGTTAGGGCAAGATCCAACGACGATAGTATATAATCAAGGAGAGCTACGCCTACATTTAAGAAAGTCCTAGAAGAAAAAAAGATAACTTTGTTTCCAACAAGAAAAACCCGAAAGTATGCCACAAGGATTGCTTGTGTTGAGAAATGTAATGTTTATTGTATATGTAGATTACCAGATAGTGGTGGTGAGGATATGATCTGTTGTGATAACTTGGTTCCATTCTACATGTTTAAACATTAGTGTTTCTTTAGTTGGTGATAAGTGGTATTGTAATGATTGTGAAACAAAAACTAGAAAATGCTGATTATTTTTTTTTTGTTTTTTTGAAATTGTGTCATTCACATGCACCTGTATCAAGAGTTCATATATACCATATTAACACTGATGTGTAAATATATATTTAGCATGCATGTGTAAATTATCTGAATTCAGTACAAGTAGATGTAGCTATATATACTTATTATATGAGTAGCTATGTCACAAGTAATCTGGTAATAAGCAGCTATCAGTCTCTTTGATGTTATACAGCTGGGTGGGCCGCTTCTCCAGTTGACACCAGGTCCCCATTTAACAGCTGGGTAGAATGGAGCAACATGCACACACATAGTATATACACAAGAACAATGAGGTGAGATTAAATGGAGTAGCCAGTTCAGTGGCTACATATACAGAGCTAGCTATGAATTTCTCAAAGTAACTAAATCACATGAGTTGAGGTTGTATGAAAGCTATAAGGGAAAAAATATTGCATGTAGCTCAGTATACTTCCAGCATAATAGTAGCTAACAAGTTGCTGTCAGAACCTCAGTGCTAGTCACTGTAAAGTGTTAATAATAATAACACCACCCATGTATGCATGGGCTGAATTAGATAGTAACAACCGGGCATGATAATTATATATTATATTATAAGGGTAAAGGTGACAGCCACGCCTACCTGCATGGTGTAGTATAGCTGAGATAGTAGTAATTCATGTAGTCAGGATGCATGCAGCAGGTGCAGTAGTTAGCCCTGCACACAAAGACTGAATTGCGAGCTGAATCTCGGAAACACTCGTTCATGACCTCATAGCGTCACAACAAAACAAAATTAGCTAGCTATCAGTATAGTATCGAACTGCATGAGTAGCTACGTCAGATAAACGAGAGTAAGTAGTTTGGATGCCTATTGCGACAGCTACTGTAGCAAAACCATGCTTGAGTAACTCTGAACTTTATTTTCATGAAGATTTCACGTTAGATTTCGGTGACATGTCGAGATTTCACCGTGATTTCAAGACAATTGTGTGATTTCAGTGATTTCTGATTTCGTTCGGTGATTTCTGATTTCGTTCAATGATTTCTGATTTCATGCAGTGATTTCAGTTGATTTCAGCCGTGGGTGTACGTGATTTCAGCATGTGTCGGACCCCTCGCGATAAGTTGTTCTAATTGGACAAGACTCGTGACAAGCAAAACAGAAGCCATAGTTTGCCGCCTATCAAGTTAGCCAAAGCGGATATTTACGTCACTAAATGAGCAGGCAAGCGATTTGATTGGACGCACCAGTTTTCGGTAAGTTCGCACAAGTACACAATGCTAGAGTCCCCAGACCCTTCCTGTTTGCGAAGGGGCGGCCGCGCCAGACTACTTTGAGGCTTTGTCGAGAGAATTAATTTTGTGGGGAAAAACACGTCAGTCACACTATAAAACAGTTTAAGCATACTTCAGTGCGTAATATGGTGGTAAATGCGGTTTCTTTACCAAACGCTTCCTTAGCATTGCATAGCAACGTAATTGAACGAATTACCAATATTTCATGAATTACGAAATATGAGAATTAGCTAATAATATTATTGCACAACCCTAAACTAACCCTATTGTAAAAATATTAATAGAAATACATAGTTGGCTAATTCATACACTGTGAAAATTTAGTAGTGAATTGCTCTGGCACAATACTCACTACTTTTTGCAGTGAACGTCACTACTTGGTGGTCAATGTAGTGACGTTCACAAAATTAGTAGTGAACGTCACTACACAAAAATAGTGAGTATTGTGGCAGACATTAGTAGTGACGTTCACTACATTTAGTAGTGATTTTCACTAGTTTGTTTTTACTGTGTAGTAGCATATACTGTCTATAGCGCCTGGTTTTTAGAAGTAGCACAACATCAACTTGTTTAAATAGCTGAAATAGGCAATTTTGTTTATCTTGGCATTATTTTCCTTAAGGCTAGAGCATAATGTTCCACAAGTAGGCTTGCGCCTATTACCTTGGCATAATCTTGAGAATAATAGGTCACCAATTTCGTGAGAATAATTCTGGAATAATAGGTTAAAGGCATAATTCTAGAATTATCAGATGTCCACGGAAATAATCGGTGGAATTAAGGGGTGTGTCTATTGGCTAGAAGAAAGAGTTAAGCTACTGAGAGTGATATATAGCTGACATTATTATACAAGTGCTGGCTGAAAGGAGATGAAAGCCTTTAAAAGATCGACATACTCTAATAGAATGCTCAAATACTCTAGAGAAGTCAGATCATTAAATTTCATGTTAATGATCTGCAGCCAGCATCAGGGATTCAACTGCATGATTATGTGCAATTTTGAAACATGTATGTACAGGTGCAGTATTTTGGCTGTTCATAAAAGGTGTAGCAGGCCTGTATACAAGGTGTTTTCCAACAATATACAGAACAGCCAGTCAATTACAACATGTCAACAAGAAGTAGGCCTGAGCCTATTATGCTCAAAATTTTACCTATTATTCTTTCAAGAATTTCCCAAAAACCTCTCCTATTATTCTTTTTGTTATTCTTGTATCCAGCCTATTATTCCATAATTATTCTCATTCAGTATATATCTGTGGCTAGTCGCTTAGTTTTCAAGATGCTGCTATAAGTAGTTTTGTCCGAATTATTAATAGCCATATATGAAGCATTCCACCTTACACATCATTTTTCTATCCATAATAGTTACAGCAGACTTAGAATAGCTACGTATCTACAGTAATAATTCAAGTGTACTTAATTATTAGTGTATTATAATAATATGTTGTAACTACTGTATAGCTAAGTTAGGTAGATAATAATGCTCAAAGACTTGAAGAAGATACACTGGTATAAGATGTACAAGTTTCAGAATTGCAGATAATCATGCAGTTAAATCCCTGATGCTGGCTGCAGATTGTTAACATGAAACGATCTGACTGCTCTATTAGAGTATTTGAGCGTTCTATTAGAGTATATCGATCTTTTAGAGGCCTTTCAGCTCCTTTCAGCCAGCACTCCTGTCAGCTTTATATCATTTGTAGTAGCTTAACTCTTTCTTCTAGGTAATCAAGAAGAGACACGCCCTCCAATTCCACCGATTATTTCCGTGGTCGTCCGATTATTCTAAAATTATGCCTGTAACCATCCTATAATTCCGGAATTATTCTCACGAAATTGGTGACCTATTATTCTCAAGATTATGCCGGCATAATAGGCGCAGGCCTAACAAGAAGAAAATGGCTTGATGGAAAGTGAAACACAATCATAGCAATGAACAAAAAATTAGAGCAAGTATTGACTGACATGGACAACAAGTGAGCTTATCGTGCACAACAGAGTACTAACTAAAGGTATGATGGAATGGCAGCGTGATAAAATTTAGCTCATTAATGCATTACCAGTTCATATGTACATAAGGCCACACCAAGTCAAACCTTAGTTTCTGGTCACCCGCCCGCATGGTAAACCTGGAACCCTAGTTTATGAGGACTATTATTAATATTACAGGTGCTTAAGTACATGTGATCCAGCAAGACACTTATTTTTTACTGCAAAAGATCGAGATACTCTAATAGAGCAGTCAGGGATTCCAATAGAGCAGTCACACTACTCTTAACTCTAATATTAGGTATATATGCCACACTAATAAAATGTTTCTAACTATAGCTAGTTTTGTCCTTGATTATTTAGTTGTTCAGATTATAACTGTTACTAATGCTTCTGTAACCAAATAATTTCAGTAGCATTAACTACTAGCCCATGCAGATGGGCCATAGCTTTTAACTTTATAATTCAAATGTAGTCCTCTAATGATTAGTCTAGTAACTTCAAATTCCTTATCACTGAACACTGCAGGGGTATGGAAAGCCGGCAACATTCGGTGAGCTTAAACTTAAACTTTTCCATAACTAAAATTAGATTGGCAAGTAGAAACCCTTATAGTTTAAACATTCCCAGATGATCACTAAAAAACACTAGTCTGGAGCACTCAATGACTCAAAACTTTGACAGTTACTTTTCTCAAGGTTACTGATTAGAAGGCTGGAAACACATAGCTAGGGGCTAAGACTTCACATTTGAATGAAGAATTTCTGATGTGAAAATAGAAGTTAAATTTCATTTTGGATCATGATCATTTGAACAACTTAGCTATAAGTCATAGTAATATTTTCCTGACATAGCTAATGAGACATTTATTTCACTTGGAAAGCATAAGTAGCTACACGAGCAAAACATTTCCTATAGTATATTCTAAATAGATAAATAAATATACTTAAATGCTATACATCAGTGTATAGCTAGCCATGATCCATCAACAACTTTCCTAGTGCATTTTTTGCCGAAGCACAACTACTTATGTTGTTGGTTAAGTTTGGCTAAAAACAAAATCAACATGAATTTGCTAAATTGAGCAAATAATAATACCATACAGTATATTGTCACAGTAGAGCCTATAGTCCTGAAGTCCTGATCATCCGCCCGCCCGCATCCATTCGTAGGCTTGGGAGTGACCAGAAACTAAGGTATGACTTGGAGTGGCCTAATGTAATACATAAGCTTGCAGTATGCATGCAAACAGTACTAGTCACGCATAATTATCCTGAGAATCTCACAGTTATCCAAATGCATAGTATTGTACATGTACACTTGGAGTTGTTCATACAAAAAATTAACATTTCAGCTACATGTTTCTGACTCCCTGTATTCACAGGCTTTAGTCTTCTCACAGGTCCCCAGTGGGGTAAAATTTAATTAAAAATCAATTAGTCTTATCCATGTGACTTCAATAAGTGCAGATACAGAAGCTATACAATGGCTGTACGGTGATTTAAACCACTTTGTCAAGAATTTAGTGCAATGGTGTTAGGTTATGCTGACTGCTGAGAAATGCTATAATCCTATAACCATCCCAAAAGAAAACTTAAAAGTGTAGCTACAGAATGGTCTAATCAAATCATTCATATGCATATTAGCTAATAGCTTTTCTTTTATATCCTTACAACCTTTTATCAGTTTTATTTTGGATATTGGTCATGCATATTACTGGATTCAATTTAATAAAGAAAGCAGTAAAGTTGCTGATTATTATATAATACACAAAGTACTGTAAATAGGTACAAGTAATGCATTCTAGAGAATAAAGATAATTGTAGTATAGAAGCATATCATAATAATTATGTCATTTCCTTGTTTTGTATTACCAATCTGTTGTAGTCTAAGAGTCAGTGTGTTGACATACAGAATAATCACAAATATTTGTATATGGTACATACTGTACAAGTACGTCAAGTAGAATACAATTGCAAATTTGTGACTGGATTTGTGAAAAGGTACCTTTTTCACACACAAAATATGACCCATTTTTTTGGCTTTGAAACTTCATAACTTTTTCATCATAACACATAATTGCCTGAAAGTTTCCTTAAGTGTAGCTACAGTATCTGGCAGCATTTTGCTACTAACAGCAAGTTAATCAGTGTAAGGAGGCAAGTGTTACATCATTTTGTTTGCTGGTATGTAAAATGTGTAGAAAGGTACCTTTTCGCAAATCCAGTCACATTTTAAGTTGGATTAGGTATAAAAGAAATGAAAAGTAGTGAAACACAAGAGGTTGCAGACACCTGCACATATACTAGTACCAGATTTTAATTCCTATGGGTATAGACTGAAGTAGGGATTAATTGTCTACTAGTATGCAGGCATCTCTTGTTTCACTAATTTACAGCCATCAATTCTCTTGTTTCACTATACTTTTTCCCTTTGATCCTTATAATCCAACTTAATTTTCCAGTTACTTGTTTATATACCTTTTAAATATCATAATTACCCCACAGTCCCACACATGTTGCATCAAAAGAAAGAATGGTGCCAGGTATGCCATAAAATTAATTTTGTATCTGAATGCAGTCAGGCTGTCAGCAAAAAGTGCATATATTGTGTTACCGTAATCCGCTTTATTTTCGTGCAAAAAAATTTGTGATAAAAATTTTCATGTAAAAATATTTTTGTATGATTTAGGTGAATGACTGCTCTATTAGAGTAGTTCGATCTTATGCAAAAAGTTTCGTGTAAGAAATTTTCATACAAGTTTCGGCATATGAAAATTATTTTACAACAAAAAAGTAAATTACGGCAAATATGAAATTTTAAAATTCTGTATATAGCAGCTTTTTGGAACATTTTTAACTGCTCTGAAGACACTTTGAACTTCATTCTGCCTACTAACCAACACTGCCAAGGTTCCATGAAAGAATTGTTAGCTACTGGTTAATTTGCTGTTGTAAAAAATTGCAAACCCAGTACTACCATACTGTATGATTATTGTGTGGGAATTTATTATAATAATACTGTATATTATTCATTCATTTAATGTGAGTGAACATCTTCTAACTACAATATTGTCAGATGGTAGGTGTTATGGCTATGTCATATATTTACCACATGTATGCCTTTATGCCAAAATACACTTTTTCAACCAGTGTTCATGATCAGTTAACAACATTATAATCAAGTAGAAGCTCATAATAAGTGCTATCCCACTAGGGACCTGTGAGAAGACTAAGCCTGTAAATACAGGGAGTCAGAAACATGTATCTAAAACTGTGAAGAATGCAGAAAAAATCCCAGACCCAATGGTGACTGAAATGCCAAGGAAGCCACAACAGTTGGGATCTGAAATGTTCTCTGCATTCAACCACATCTAGGCATGTACCAAGGGGCAATTGGAAACAGTGGAAATGGAAAACTAAAAAATGGTCAAATCATCATATAAATGTACCCTAGAGTAAAACCCTTGTTTAGTGGACACCTCTTAAAGACCACAAGACCACATTGTAATTAGATCTCAAAGATGGCTAAGGCATACTGACTACTCCATCGTCACCTTTTATAAAGATCACCTCTTTACAAAGACCACCTCTTCACATTGCAATAATATAGCTAGATCCAAACATCCCATGTCAGACCGCTTTATCAAAACAGCTATAAAAAGACTAGGCTCTTTGTTGATACAGTAGTTTGTAGTGTACTAGTTATATATTTAACTTGCATGGAATATTTTTGTATGACACATTATGCTGGTACAAACTAAGCAATGACGGTATAGATGACATTGATATGAGTCATGAAATACGTGTTTGAAGCTTACCAAATATTAAAATGTAATGTGTTTTTTATCAAAGGTGACCACAAAGTGGTCCTTAGCCATCTTTGGGATCTAATTACAATGTGGTCTTTGTACAGAAGTGGTCTTTATAAGAAGGTGGTCTTTAAGAGGTGGCCACTAAACAAGGGTTTTACTTTTGGGGTACATTTATATGATGATTTGACCATTTCAGTTTTCCACTTTCCGTTTCCATTTCCACTGTTTCCAACTGCCCCCACGACAGCTGGAATCTGAGATATTCTGTGCCTTCAACCACTACTAAAACATTGACTTCTCGCCATCATGTGATAAAATATTGGTGTCACTGTATGTCACACTGACATTAGTTATACATTTGTTGCAGACCTAGCTACTGTACCTGGAAAAATTGACCCCAAGGGTTAATGCTGTTATTATTATGAAAATGTATAAAATAAATGAAGATACATGTATGTTGTATCTGGAAACAGCTATAAGTAAAAATAAGCATGCACAGCACAAAATGAAACCATTGCATACAGTAATTATAACAATATGGGCATTTGTTTGGTGATAAATGGATAAAGTTAAAGTTTTTAAAGATTTGCAGCAACTCCAAAAGTTAGTTAATCTTCACCTATCAGCAGTTCTCGAAAGTTAGCAAAGTTATACTGAGCATATGGAATTTCCATGGTAAATCTTTCACTGTGAATTTCTCTTTGCCTTCTGTTGTGGCACTTTTCAAATACACTACTCCATGCAGTTGATGCATGTTTAACCATTTTAGTTAATCTTATACAATAAATTGTAATGACAAAAGCATAAAGATCATAAACTAAAATGATCAGAAAGTGAAGAAAAGACAGACCAACCATCACATTACTGTAATTATATTCAGTGTTTCATTTCTATTAAACAACTGTGACTTGATATAGTGATGATGGTAGTGTACAAAGGTGCACTAGCTATGGCTTGTAGTATACTAGTGTAAGTAAGCAAAAACAAGGTCACTATGTCTAGTGCTGGTAGTGCTCTGTTGTGTGTTAACTGATAAAGTTTTCTAGAGTAACAACTACCCAAGATAAATGTAGTAGTAATGATTATCAAATAAATTGGATAAGTAAGTTGCATCCACATTTTAGTATACATGTTTGTGCCATTGTAAAAGCACATTATTTGAAAAGATGGTCCAAGGTTTGCAGTATAAATATGTAAATATAGAACTGTCACTAATTGACCTTGTAAATGCGATAACGGGCTATTGATACAAACCATGTTAACATGCAAAGTAAGTCCAATGATAGTTCCCAAGGTCACTGTCAAGTTAAGGATGAAAAGGAGCACTGTCAGAAATAAGCTAGTAAATGAAAAATAGATAATAAAGAGTAAGTGAACATTGGAGCATCTCTTACATTGGTTGGATCCAAACACTACACTGTACCCTTCTGTACATTGCAAACACAAGAGACCAACCAGTTCTGTGAGGCTGACATTGAGCATCTGAATGGTGTAATTTGATTCTAGCCACACTTGGTAAACAATAGTAGATAGGACAATCACTAGACATCATGTACTTGCTATCTGTGCTTCCTGACTCAATGCTTTATATCAGTACACATTGGAAAGTCTTCTCACTGTTTGACTACTTATCATACACTCATCAATGTATTTCCAAAGATAAGGATCACAGACACAAATTCCATGTTGTAATATTACAAAAATGTAAATCATAATGGACATGGAAGAAGGTGTACATAAAAGACATCGTAAGAAGTAAACAAGTTTGGTTGGGCTGTTAAGAATAACTCACAAACTACTGGATGTTGTGAAGCAATAGGAAAATTATACAATTTTGCTGTGGCTTTTGTAGAACATATGTCTCATGCTGTTATTATAATTATAATAGTCATAAATTTTACAAGTTGATTTTGGTAAATGATCGTTATGTGTTTCAGCATACAAGACACCAGTCTCATCATCATTATAAGGCAGACACAAATCCACAGTCAAAATTTCACCTGGATATACAGGACCTAATTGATCAACACTACAATTGTAATGTGATGATGGTGGACAGTAACAAGCTGTAATCTGATCACCTATATGATATTGAAATAGTCTAAGACCATTTACATATTCTAAGGTGATGATTTCACTATTAACAATTTTTGGAGTGATATTTTGAAATACTCCAGCGGTAGCCCATTTACAACGTGATGTTAATTGACAGATTGAATCATGTATTGATTCAGAATATATTTGAACTTTAATCTGAAACTCACTGTTAGCAGATGAATAGTACTGAAATAGATAGTAAGGGTAAGGATGATTGGTTCTAGTGGGAACTCCAATTATTATTATCTAATAGTGTTAAATTATCTACTAGTGGAACTTTTGTGGGTGAAGAAATTGATAATGATCCCCCTTGCCTTAAATAGAAGACATTATTTTGTAGCAATCACTCCAAGCTATTTAATAAACTGCAGTTTAAAGTCATCCGGGTAGTGTGTGTATCATTCAGTAATATTATATAATAAGACTAGAAAATTTTACTGATCCTTTTGAAATAGACGATGAACAACAAGATGTTACATTGAATGGCAAGGCAAGGTGTTGAAAGTGGACGAGTAGCATTGAATGGTTACATTGAATGGCAAGGTGTTGAAAATGGACGAGTAGCATTTACCGGGTAGGGGACAATGAGTTTGGACACCTTAATGTTGGCAGTGGAGCTAGTAGACTTTTGAGTATGATTCATCCCAGTCAGAGACTTGTATCAGATAGTTCAGTAGGTGACATGTCAAACAAATCATTGACTGTGATTTTGACCAATGCATTGCAGTAGTTTTCAGAGCCAAACCAAGAGAAGACCGCAATCAAGATGGAATGAAATTTTTTCATAGATGTGCAGGTAAACTAAATCACTATTAACATCTTTACATAATGACAATAGTCAAAGTGGTTTCTTATCTATTGACTTGGGCAGATTCGGGGACATGGTGCGGACTGATAAATTTGACTATGATAAACATGGAAGTTATACTGGAAAGGAAACTAAACTATTTCAGAAAGTGTTAAACATTGTGTATGGCAACAAATCTTACACAGCTACTAATGGAGAGTGAATATGTAGGAGCAGTACAAAGAACTATTGCCATAAATGCTAGAAGTCTTGTCATTATTGGTACACTCATCTTTTCAGAGAATGATAATACCTACTTTTCCACCCACACACAAAATAAATGTATATCGTGATATGGCTACTCTATTAAGTGTAATTCTAATAGAGCAGTCAGATAAACTTTTGACATTAGAGCATAACATTAATAAGCTGCCTAATTAAGTCACAGCCTTAAAGTCATGCATCCATGATAGCTGTGTTTGTGTCTTCTAATGAGTTGTGATACATAATGTCACTATGAAAATTTGCCCCCAAGAAATTATTAAAGCTTATTTAACTATAATGACAAAGTGCATGTGAAAAAATGCGTCAGAGAAGAAGTTTTACATATCATCATTCATCAACATTGTAGCTATATACTCTAATAGAGCATTGCAATAATTATAATAGGCACACAGCACATAATTGCAAAATCAAAAGAATAATAGGCTATTTTAGTAGTGGCTACTATTTGCAGTGATAATGCAGTCTCCTAAGAGAGCAACATATCCCAAAATACTAGTACTTTAAACAATTTACAGATATGAAAATTTATAATTCTGTTCTTTACAGTACATGCAATGTAGACAAATTTAAAAGATGTAGTATTTTGTACAGTGCATTCACCTTGGCAATGCTAGTGACTTTTTCTATTTGCTATATCAATAGTAAGGTGTATAAAGCAGGCCTAACGAGGTGCTGTTCATTGAGTACACAAAAAGTAGATGTCAACAACAAGACAATGACTCAATTGAAAGTGAAATAATAACAATGGAAACAAAAAACAAGTGTTAGTGTAAGGAATAGGACCATCATGCATAACAGAGCTAGCTACAGGATATCATGATTAGCCATATAAAGATCAATTTCTTGATAGAATCTAATAAAAGTGAAGTATAGCTACCTGCATACTATCAGTTTAGTTATGAATTGCCTCTGAATCATGTACACTGTTAAAACTGAAGTACTGCAGATAGTAGCACTTGTTTTTGCAACACTTTTAGATGCTACCATAACACACCTGTTTTAGCAGTGCAGTTGTTCAGTCAATTGCTCATATTTAGTAAGATTTATAGCAGAGCTGGTGCCAATCATGTGTCATTCATTAAAATTTCCATACTGATGCAAATCTAATGCATCGATGAATTTGTGGCAGATTGAACTTGAATGTGACAGCGTGAGCAAACGTCATGCAAGTGCAAAGAATGTATCGCTCAACTATAATTGTGACCGGGCCTGCAAAAATAGGGCATGTGGGCACAAACTACACCCTGTCACACAACAGGTCATATCTCAGTACTGGAATACAGTATCTGCAGTCTATAACTTACATTATAAAGCCAATTAAATGAGTAATACATGCTGAAAATGTCATGGCCATTGCTTAATGGTATCAAAAATTATAAGCCATGAAAGCATGAAAAATTAGGCAAATTTTATGTGCCCATATGCCCTATTTTCGCAGGCCCGGTCACAATTATAGTATTATGCTAGTACAGTAAATTGAATGTAGCTAGCGCTATCTACAAACAACCAGGGCATATAGCTACACATAATGCAGAACATATATGAAATCATTTTGTACAAGTTTATAACTTGCATGTAGATTGAATTATATTGCAGGGCACGTCTGAAAACAGCCCTTTGTTTGATTACAACTGCTTTCCTTAATTTCATATAATAATATTAAATTACTGTATACAGTGATTATATAGGTATAATATTGCAGATGTTATGTATAATGACTCTAGAAAGTTATTATATACATGTACGTAGTAATTAATGTTCACCTATCAGTGGTTCTTGAAAGTTAGCAAAGTTATACTGAGCCTCTGGAATTTCCATGGTAAATCTTTCATTTTGAATTTCTATTTGCTTCTTGTTGAAGCAGTCTTTAACCACACAACTCCATATAGTTGTTATAGTTGTAATTAATTTGGCACAATATATGGTGATGACAAAAGCATACACATGATAGACTACAATGATCAGAAAGTGAAGAAATGACAGACCAACCATCATATTTACTGTGATAATGTTCATCATATCATTTCCATTGAATATGAGCAATACACACATTATGGCAAAGTTGTATAACAGTAACAATTCCTGAATATTTATTAACTTGTCCTTGTATGGCTGGATATAACCTTGAATGATGGTCAGAGTAATAACTATAACACAGCAAATAGTGACACTGAAGCTGCTTCTTATAGCAGAGAGCACTAGTATAACATTTCTGAGCAACAGTTGTATGCCAAACCAGTAGTGATATTGACTTTTGAATGGTCCTTGAAAAGCATCTATTAATGGCTTGAATTGATCAATAATTTTGAATCTCATCAGTGGTTTGGTAAACAACAATATGGCATTGAACATTAACAAGAACAAAAATAACAACAAGCATATAATAATCAAAAGTGAAAACTTCCATCCAAATAGTGGAATAGTTGGATCAAGTAACCAAATATTCTTGGAACTGTGACTTGGTATAGTGATGATGGTAGTGTACAAAGGTGCACTAGCTATGGCTTGTAGTATACTAGTGTAAGTAAGCATAAACAAGGTTGCTAGTACTGGTAGTGCTCTGTTATGTGTTAACCGATAAAGTTTTCTAGAGTAACGACTACCTATGATAAATAAGACAGTAATCACTGTCAAATAAATTGGGAATGTAAATTGCATCCACATTTTATTATACATGTTCATTCCATTGTAAAGGCACATTTCAAAAGATGGTTCAAGATTTGCTGTATAAATATATGTATACAAAACTGTCACTAACCTGTCACGTAAATTCAATAAAGGACTAACGATCTGAACCATATTAACATATAAAATAACACCACAGATAATTCCTGAAGTTACTGTGAACTTAAGGATAAAAAGAAACATGGTCAGACACAAGCCATATAACACATGATAAATTATAAACAACAAATGAAGATTAGAACACTTTCTACACCAATTAGAGCCAAGCACTACACTGTACCCTTCTACACATTGTGAGCAAAGCAGACCAGTTCTGTGAGGCTGACATTGAGTATCTGGGTAATATAAATTAGTCCTTGTTGTGCTTTGTAGACAATAATCAATAGGACATTCATTGGACACCATGTACTGTTTCGTTGAGTTAATACCCAATATATAATTGTTGGAAAGCCTTCTCACTGTTTGATTACTTATCATACACTCATCAATGTATTTTCTAAGATCAGGATCACAGTCACAAATTCCATGTTGTAATGTAAATCCTAATGGACATGGAAGAAGGTGGACATAAAAGGCATCATAAGAAGTGAACAAGTTTGGTTGGGCTGTCAGGAATAGCTCGCAAAATGTTGACTGGGCAGAAGCAATAGGAAAATCCACAACTTTGCTGTGGCTTTTGTAGAATATATGTCGCATACTGTTATATTCATAAATTTTACAAGAAGAATTTGGTAAATTATTGTTGTATGTTTCAGTGTACAAGACACCAATTTCTTCTTTATTGTATGGCAGACACAAATCCACAGTCAAATTTCACCGGGATATACAGGACCTAATTGATCAACACTACAATTGTAATGTGATGATGATGGACAGTAGCAAACTGTGGTGTGGTCACCTATGTGAGTTTGGACTGTATCGTCTGTATACTTTAAGGTGATGATATTACTATTTACAATTTTTGGAGTGACATTTTGAAATGCTGCACCTGAAGCCCATTTACAATGTGATGTTAATTGATGGATGGAATCATGAATTAATTTTAATTCAACTATGGTAGGTAACCTTATTGCTCTATTGGGTAAATTATATAACATATTAATCCGAAACTCTTTATATATGCTGTTAATAGTTGAATAGTACTGAAATAGACAGTAAGGGTAAGGGAGATTGGTTCTGGTAGGAACTCCAATTATTTGCTTACGTACTTGATTATTGGACATAGTTACATTTACATTTCCTGACATCACCAAATAACACAATTTGCAATTCAGAGAAATTAACTCGTCACAATAATTTTCATGAAATGTTGTAGTATTTGAAAATTTCATTGTGGAAGAAGATAAATAAATGATTTTACTTGCAGAATTGTCAATGAATTTGGTAATTCCATTAAAATATATTTGTGCATTTGTCAATGATATTAATGTATCTCTAGCACGATTTACTTGTGCAACAAACTAGCCTTCCATTGAAATCATAATAGATGACTGATTCTGTGATGGTGGATTGTCTAATGTCACTTTCAATATGGCTAACTCATTATAATAAAATCCTACATTGCTGAATGTAAGATGAACTTTATGAATAAAGCATCTCGAAAACATATTGAATCTTATGAGTACAGGACCTGATTCTTCATTATTTTCTTGACGCCTTGCATGTAAGAATGTGACTTCATCAAACATAAAATTTACCTTTCCATAGGGTTCAAGCATGCAAGATGGGTTATACCAGAAGTAAATGAGGTCATTGGTTACCCTGCTTGAAATAAAGTTGCATTTATAAAAGTAGATCATGAAAGGTGATGAAGGACTAGTTATTCTAATATTCATGTTTCTACTGCCATTCCAGTTAGTAAAGTTGGAATTTTTAATACTAATGAACACAGTAGAGTATTTAAGATCTATTTCGAGTGTACTTTCATCATAATCACAAGATTTAATAGCGTCTTTCAATACAACGTTGTCAATACTAAAAGTGATATCATCACTTTTTGCAGCATTACCATGTGCATTTTTATACCGCAAATATGCTGTAGGACTGGCATATTCTGTACCATCATACTTTTCTTTACCACCCATTACTACAGTAACATTCACAATGATATTGTTTCCCATCACATTAAATGTTAATATACTGCATCCCACTGATTTATAAATATGTGTATTGCTTATGATCACATTCATACAGTATTGAAAAATTGTTGCTGCCCAATAATGATGGAACATCATGTTTTGAACAGATGTGACTTCACTGACCTTTGACACTAAGCACCCACAATCTTCAAACCTTAACAGATTTATCAGCAAATTAGTGGTATTGTAGAAATATATGAGATGTTCTGGTAAACATTTAATGACACTTACAGGTGAGGTAGGGTCAGTGGTATTTGGTGTACCAATGAGTGAAACATTAATGACATTTTGAACTATCAAATCACTTTTTGTATGATAGTATTCTCCTTGACCAAAGAGCAGTGTTGTATAAGACACAAAGTACACATCAGAGTTGTTAGTGAAGTATTCTAGTGTATGAAAAGGTGGTTGTAGACATAAGGTATCATCAGGATGAACATGATGTTGATTATGAACAGCAAGTACGATGGTTAGTAGTCCAGCAAGTGAGAAATAACTCAAGATGATTACTATAACAACATTCAAGGAAATTGTTGTATATAGCTAATGCTAAAACATGTACATTATATTATAATGCTGTATACACATACCTCAATAACACACGAATATAGCTATGTAGCTATATCAACATTGAGCAAAACTTTTACAGAGTTGTACAATATTGCACTGAAATTGTTCACACATACAATACCTTGTATATCCATTGCTATAATGCTTTTGGTAAGCACAATAAAGTGATCCATTTTACTACAATAATTATATAATATATAGTAGTCCAGACCTGTGAATTACAAAATATCCTGTTGTTTACCATTGGAAATGTTTAAAAGCTCATGAAATTAAAACTTCACTACATTAAATACATACATTAACAGACATACATACATAAAATTATAACAATATAACTGTTTGTAACTTTTGAATTTTGAATAGTAAACATAAATGTAGCTTTTGATTGCATTGCTTATGTCATGAACTATATCTATACAGAAAAGTACCACATACAATGAGTCACTGAACTAATGTATGTAACAGTTTCAGAACAACTGAATACTGGATCTTCTTTAGATTTTGTATTTTTTGCACTTGCAGCATAACTATTATACATTATGTATGCATTTTTTGGCTTTCAATTGAAACACTCATTTCCCCATAAGCTATACAAAAATATGCAGAGATCATCATCGATGGTGATGCATACTCCCAAATAAAGAACTCTTCTATGAATACACTATACAAATAAAATATTTCTTTTCAATTCCTTACAACCATGTAGAATTGTGCAGCAATGAGCAGAAGAGGCAGATAAATACAAGCCCGTGCATATGGTAAGATGTTGGCCTGGCAACTGTAGGGCTCTATATAGGTATAATGCCTCAGTAGTTGCTGAAACTTTACTTCAGCAACTAAACTGTATACCAATGTTAGCTGTACACCAGGGAAAAGTTGAATAACAGACATTATTGCATAGCTGATACTGTCTTCCCTTAATAAACAAATTGGCAAAAGATGCTGTAACATCTGCTAAAACAGTTTTCAACACATTTACATCAACAACAAAGGGATGTAAAACTATATGGTACATGGGAGCAAGTGAAATATAAGCACAACAAGCACACCTACGACCTACCACCTACAACAAAGGATATTCATAGACTGCATGAGACAATATTCAATTTCTTGATGAACTAATTGAACTTTATCCTAAATAAAATGTAGCTGCATCCTACACAGCAGAATTGACGTTAGCATGCTATTCCAGCTTGCACTATATGATACAACTGTAATATTATTGTGAGGTTGAAAATCAATCTTATTGTCACATGTGAAATACATAGAAATCCATGCTTTGTCACCATTAAAGCATTTGTGCACCTTAAAATATTTAAAGGTGCTGATTAATGATTCTAATTATTGTAAAGCTGATTGGTAGTTTGGAATGCCTCATTTTGATCATAAATATTGACATTAACGCTGGTTTTCCAAAAGCCAATCACAATTCTGTACTAAACTTAGCCATCTTTATAAACTATAAATTCTTCCTCTATCTATATAAGAGTTGCTGAGAATACTGACAAGCACTGTGTGAACTAGCTACACTTCATATATGGCATGTTTATTTCAAAAGCCTTGCCGTATCAGCTACATGACTATGTAAGTAACTGGGGAGGAAATCTGTAGGGTGAATGTCTATCAATCACTTTGGCATGGCCGTACATGTATGCTATATAGTGAAATCTCTTTTTAAAAATATCTATGCATGATCTGTAACTGCGTGCAGTGTTGTACAGTATATAGCGAAAAGAGTATTTTAACAACAGAAGCATGTACGTAGTCTATGTACCTCATTAGATAAATTTTAGTGCTTGTTCCTCATTCACAAAATTTGAGATTTCCATGTGGCCAGCTAGGAAAATGTTTTTCATTATTCATTATTGAAGGAAATGCTTCAAATCACATATACATTAATAAGATTAACACTTTGTCTGTTCCACCTTGGTTAAGAAACAAATTTTGTGCTCCATGGACTACATATCTTCTCAGCAGCACGCATAATTTGCACACCCATTCTCAAGCAAATTTGCTTCTTGTAGGTTCACTTTGCCAATGTTCTTCTGACTTAGTCTCTGCAAGAGTAACCAGCATGTTAATATGTGTTGATAAGTATCCAATCTATTCATGTTAACACTTTTATTTGGAAACCCTATATCATTACCTATATTTAACCACAGTATATATATTAAGTTCATACCAGAGCAACAATGTTGGTGTGTACCACTGCATACGTGACCTATTCTGATCACATAACTGTACAAATGTACATGTGTATATAATAAATCAGTACCCATACTATATTGCTGACCACAGCATGCTATACGCTGCCTATAGTTGTATATGTCAAAGCTATATAGTACAAAGCACATTCAATAGTAAGGCAACTATCAGCTACTGTACATGATGACTGACTTGATATACATGTTTAGTCTGTGTAATATCAAGCACCACCAGCACCTCTTATTATCATGTTAGCTATATACCCCCATAAATAGATTTATAAAAAGTAAATAAACTAGTGTAAAAATAATTTAAAAAATTAAAGCATGGGAATGGAGAACACTGAAAAAGGTAAAGAAACAAGGGTCAAACAAGCCAGCATGTTAAACACACAGAGATCTCTATTTGGACTCAAATAAACATTTATACAGTAGCATTCTCAGTACTTATCTATCCCTGATTTACAGAGAAACTACTGTTATTTTCTTAGTTTCTACCATATCCACTGAATCCAAACAGAGATCTCTGTGTGTTTATCATGCTGGCTTGTTTGACTCTTGTTTCTTTACTTGTTTCAGTGACCTCTATTCCCATGTTTTAATTTTTAAAATTATTTTTAAACTATGCTATATGTAATAGCAAGCACCAAAGGACATGGCGATGTTATCAATTGATTGACGTAAACATCATTGCTGGGGTGTTTTGACACATAAAACCACTAATATGCTACAACAAATCAACATCTCAAGCTTCAGTGTAACAACACAAAATGCTTCCAATAAATTGCTACAAATTTTTTAAAAATTTTGTTAAATAATCTTCTAACTAGCTGACTTACTTACTAATTCCTTTAACTCAATAACAGCTATGGCTATACGCACTTGATGTTTTCTTAGTTAGATGTCACTCACATTAGCCTGACAGGTGCCTTTCAGCATATCACAGTATCTATCTGTATATGTACAATCACCACATCATGGATCGGACTTATATACTCCTTTGTGCCCCGTATATTTTGCTGACATCTGTTAATAATGCTAGGTGGTGGTGATTGTAAGAAGGTGAATGTGTCCGGGAATGAATGTAAAGTGGTTTAGCAACAATTGTAGAATCTTATTAATCTACAAAATTTTGAGGGAATTAATGTTGCAAAAGAGTGGCAACATGAGTCGGAGAGCTGTCAATAAAATAATTTAGAGTTGAATTTTGGCTAACACACAAAATATTTTATCTGTACTAGACGTTAGAAGATTGGTAGTTACTAAGTCTAGCACCTCAAGTGATCAATTTCATTTACAACTTCACATGAGGATTCTACAGTGAGTCAATTGACTTCTTTACTTGCACATCATCCTACACCTGTATATACTCTTAGAGAACTGTTTCTACATAACAATGCACTGAGTGATTCAACTATGGAACAAATTGTGTTTAAACTGTTATCAACTTCAACATGCATATCAAACTTGAAAAAAAACAAGAAAAAAAACATTTATATACTACAAGTTAGTAATGAGCAAATAAAAGCAGAAATTAATAAGAAAACTGAGATGGTTATCAGATGTAGAGGAAAAGACAATGAGCTACAACTTTTCTATGTAGCTGGTGTACGCACACACATGTAGTTAAACATCTATTCATATTATATGCACTCATTTACATGTAAACTACAGTATACTATTATTTTGCATCATTTCAGCAGTTACACATACTGTATGCATATATGTACTACCTTTTCGTAGCATTGCTTCATTTAAATTCTTTATGTAAAATTATATTTAAAGGCAGTGAGCATTAAGTAGTACGTACATTAAACAGGAGACTATTTCTCAGCAACACACACCAGATCAGCAACTGATCACACAGCGCAACTGGAAGCATATACGGATATATACAAAACAGTCATTTTCAGACGTATACGGAGAATATACACACAAATACAGAGACGGAGCAAGATGGCAGGCCGTATACAGTATTAGTATTAGTGATTTAGGATACATAGGCAATGCCTGTATATGATCCTATTGTATACAGGTGTATAGCTTGCCAATGAACGACGTTACATATGCGTGAACGCCTTCTTCTGTTCACATAATTGTGGCCAAGACTGACTGCATTGTGTGAAACGTCGTCAGGGGCGAATCGCTATTGTGACAAAGAACCAGCCGCAGCTACTGATTGACTGACGCTCGAGTGGCAGTATATGGTGCAGCCTAAGCACAGATGGTAGAAGTGACTGGTGTTTCGAGTGAGTACTAGTTTGTATGTACAAATATATTATATATTTGTTACTGTGCAGAAATCAAAAAGATTGTTGTGCAATATAAGGTAAGTAAGGGGGTTTCCGGACAGCTGGGTATTCCGGACACTTAGTTTTTAATCTGCTACTGAAGGATGGAATAGAAACCAATCAGGCTATGGTTTAAGTACCTAAGTACCCTACTTGTGTACTATAAAATACTAAAGTTTTGTTTCGATAGCTTTAAGGATTGCCGAGATACATCACAATTCGCTTGCGCGTGTAGAATATGATTATGACTATGACTATGATTATGATTACTGAAAACACAGTTACAAACTGATATGTTCAGGTAAGGAAAAACATTACAAATCACATAGATAAGAGTCAGTTATAATTTATCTAAAAATACCTGTAGAGATTGGGATTCTATTGTGTCAGTTGGTAAATTGTTCCAATCGCGGATAGATTTGGGGTAATAGCTGAATTTATAATGATCTGTTCTAGCAAACGGAATCTCAAAATGGAAGGGGTGGTGGTGGCGGGTGGGATATGTGGTGTTATTGAAATAATTTGGAACTGTTAAGACTGATGAGGAGTAAACAATGTTGTAGAAGACTTTTAATCTAGTCACATATCGTCGGTGTTGAAGTGATGGCCATTGTAGATTTGCTAACATAGATGTAACACTACTGTTATATCGGTAGTCTGACTTGACCCAACGAGCAGCACGTCGTTGTACCATTTCTATACTTTGTATCTCCTTCTGCAAGTAGGGGTCCCATACTGCCGATCCATACTCCAACAGTGGTCTCACTATACTGGTGTAGGCTAAACATTTAGTTTCTGCAGAACATCTATAAAGGTTACGTTTAACAAAGTTTAGCATCCTTGTTGCTTTAGAGATAACTTGATTGATATGAGGTGTAAATGACATTTTTGAGTCTAAGAGAATTCCTAAATAAGGGTGTTGGGTAACTCGCTGCAAAAAGTAATTTCTGATAGTATAGTTGAAAGTAGAGGAGGATGTTAGTCTACTACAGGTAAGTACCACACACTTGGAAGTGTTTAATTCCATTAACCAAGTTTCAGTCCACTTTAATATAATGTTGAGGTCATGTTGTAATAATAATTGATCTTGCTGACTATTGATAGTTCGATATAATATGCAATCATCTGCAAAAAGTTTCAAATGGGATGAGATGCCACACTTGATGTCATTAATGTAGAGCAAAAACATCAATGGGCCAAGAACAGTTCCTTGGGGAACACCTGACTGAACTTGCACAAAATTTGAATCATGTCCATTCACAACAACACGCTGTGTTCGCTGAGTCAGCCAAATCTTTATCCAGTCATAAGTTGTACCTTGAATCCCATAGTGAGAAAGTTTGTTTAAGAGTCTACAATGCGGAACTGTATCAAATGCTTTCCTAAAGTCAATGAAAATCATATCTACTTGGGAAGTATTGTCCATGACCAATTGTACGTCTTCAACAACAGATATGAGCTGAGCCTCACATGAATGACCTGCTCTAAAGCCAAATTGCTCGTCAATTAATATGTTGTTGGTGTTGAGGTGCTCTGCAATGTGGTGATACATAATATGTTCTAATATCTTGCAACAAACTGAAATTAGTGAAATTGGCCGGTAATTGTTGGTGTTGCTTCTATCCCCCTTTTTAAACACAGGTGTTATGTTGGCTTTTAGCCAATCATTTGGTATATGTCTAGATGTTAGGGACTGGATAAAGATAACAGTTAGAATATTTTTGTGTAAAAAAATTTTACTACGCATGTTAACAGGAGATTGAGGGCACCGTTCATAATTCTAAGCGACCATAGGCAGCACAAATGATCAGTCACACTATTCAGTGAACAGATACATGATTTAGAGATAGTACAACTGGAATCCAAGCCCATTACCTGCGACGTGTTAACTGGCACGCACAATCAACACAACCAGCAGCCCAGAGAAGCCCCAAACAAGGATCCGCGGGGCTACACTACTTAACTATGCTGTCCCGGCTGTTTCGGTGTTAAGGCAAGGACTGGTACAGATTTCCAAGCAGTAGATCAAATGTCGCATCTTCGAAAGTGCTGCAAGACACACGCACGGTCCGAGCAAGGCTGGCAGCAGTTCTGCTTCTTAAAAATCGCAGTCACCAACAAAGTAACCACACAAACAGAATGCTATCAGTCTCTGCTGGGCCTTGACACTGAATAGAGTGCAGCATTTCCCATAACAATGGCAGGCACTTCTTTTTTTAGTGGTGTCCGGAAACCCCAGCCACATAAAATTTTGACAATTTCTCAAACTACACATTTAAACTGCTCTTTCTCCTAGTACGCTATACTTCACCACCCACAATTTATACCACCGATAGCCTAGCTCATTAGCTACAATTCGGCACTAAGCATTTTAAAATCCGTTTTTCTTTTGAGGAGGAATGAACAAATTTCTAGTGCGTGTGCAAACTTTTTCCGGAAACGCCCGCCCCTACCTTACTGACAGCAGTTAGCCGCCGTCCTTGTCGAGGTCCTTGTTGGGCTACCAGCGGCCCAAAGGGAAGGAAGAACTGGCTTTGCCCACTCTTGGGTAACTCAAGCGCCCTTGTTCGCTTGTCACTTTTATTCTTTTAGTCAATGGGTCGGGAAAAGAGAATGAACAACGGATGAAAAATGCGGCTAGCTACACTCAGGAAGAAAAGAAAGTCTTTGGGTAACATGCTGCCACAAACAGTGTCATGTAGCTACAGTCTCGGTGGACATGGAACAGACAGATCGTATGTTAGTTATAATTATTTTTAGTTTGTATGAATTTGGTTAGACAATATGAATTCCTAGCCACTCTTTACAAACTTTAGTCAGAGAGATTCTTTGTGATGTACGAAATATCAGCATCATGTTATTAGTAAATTTGATTCAAGGTTCAAACGTTAGTAGATTCTTGATGGTAGATATTTAGTAGTGGCCCAACACCGCTTCACATAGTAAAACATCTGTTTTTTGCTGGCCCAATGACAAAACAGTGCTCTAGCTGTAGACCAGTTGCTCACCGCCAATCCATATATGGCAGCATACTTCTGAAGAGAAAGTGGCATGGCCACAACAGACTAGTAGTAGAGTCAATCCAATGGTCCCAGCATAGAATCTGGGCTGGCCTGATTTCTGTGGTCCTGGAACAGAGATGTAAAACTCCGAGTGGGTCAATGAAGGTGAATCCATGGTAGAATTAAATTTTGTTGAGTCAGGCTGGCAATGCTCACCCCTTCAAAAAGAACTACAGGAGCTTGCACACATGCAGTAGTATGCACGGGATTGCTTGAGTGTGGGATTGTAAGGGGTCATTCTTTACACGTACTCATAAAACTGTCAATATGCTTTACTTAGCAGTTCTACTCGTCTGGTCTCTTGCGTGGGCATTCTGTGGGATGCTTTGCATCTGTGGGAGCTGGTGCAATGTATTAAGAGACCCATCTGTATCAGATGAGTCCCATACAAATATTAATTATTGTGATATTCCTGTAGTGTGCTTTATTTTAAATCTCTGTACCATGTTATTATAAAGTGCCCAGCTATTTATTAATATAATAACTACGGTTACAGACAAAAGTGTAACTGTTGCATCTTTGTCTCATCTCTCTTGGGTGTGATGCATGTGACTGGCCTAGCCCAGGCCCAAGACAACATGTGGCCATATATACCCCTTAGCTTTGTGTGCTAATAGTATTGGCAAGAATAAATAATAATTTACTGTAGGTATTGGTATGAATTTTACTTGTGTATACCATGTCCTGTGTACAATATCCTCTACTTATATAGCTGCATGTGGGTCTCAAGAATGCCAAATGATGACACAGACAATTTTAACTCTTAGAAAGGACGTTGAAGTCAGATGACCAACATGAAATTGCAGTAAGGGAAAGTCCATGCAGTGAGCCATCACCAATCAGTGTTATTATCACAAGTTTTTAATTTACAACAACTTCATAAATATTATAGGTTTTTGACTGTTATATTCAATTACTTGCTAACGATTTACTCAAGATGAGAAAGAAAGCTGATGACTATTTTCTTAAGTTGTAATTTTGTCTTATATCTCTAATTCTCAGACTGTTCACAGAGCAGCACATCGACACTATGACACCAGCGTTTACAGCGTCAACCATGAAGGAGTGAATGAATCGCACAAACAGTTAAAAAAGAGGTGCACATAAACTACAGATAGTCAGATACTGTAATATCAAGCTGTATTATGTTGACTGCATATGTCCTTTCATAGAAGAATTACATGCAGGACATGGACCTAAGAGAAGAGGGACGATGAAAGTAATCAGGTGTTACACGTCCTACTAACCACTGTGGAGATCTGACAGTATGTGTATATGTGTACCCTATAATAATTGGTGACTGTGCACTTATGCAATATAGACTTTGGACTGCCTACATTTTTGAAATGCTGGAACATTGAATAAAGCATTGCAGGAAAGTGGATATTGCCTACTCCTTTGTAAACTCTGTATGATGTACCTACTTGGGTGATTCAGTAAGTTATTTGTGCTGCACTGTCCCTGTGATTCTAGCAATCTTGAATCTTCAAGGTGCACAAGGGCTGAATATCACAGCGTGGTATGTGGTGCACTTCAAGAGCAGTTAGTTTGAGAGATACCAATGTGAGTAGAGTTCTGTATAGTTTTGCTAATTTTTATCTGTTCAAGGATTGTGGGTTCTTGCTACACAGCTCATGCAGTGATGATCAGGCAGAACAGTTATAACTGAAAACTCATTGACTATGAGGTTGTTTTACCTCTTTTTTTTTCCAGTTTCATTATTGTACAACTGTACTTTGTTAAACCAGGCGCACGCCCACAACCCGCCGAAGGCCGGCTGTGGGCGTGCGCCTGGTTTACTGAAATTGTTTTCGTAAAAGTGTGTGTGTGTACCTATCTACCTATCTACCTATGTTTGTCCGTACGCACCCACGTGAGCAAAATCGTTTAATAACGGTAAAAGCAGCTTTTACGTAAGAAGTAAAAGTGAAATGAAGTCTGTATTAAACTTCTGCACAGGTGAACTTTGCTCTGAGGTGGTTTCTTTTCGGCGGACTGAATTACGGATGTGGTGACTTTCCTCAGACTACCTTCCCCTTGAGGTTTTCAGGCATTTAGCAACTGAAAACCAACGGTGCAGGCCTCGTACAGTGCCAGGAATAGCCTATCGCTTCGAGTTGAAAGGGGGCGTATCCCTTACGTACGCGAACGAAAATGAAGAGCAGCTTTGAGGCTCTGTCGAGAGAATTTGTGGAAAAAAACACGTTAGTCACACTATAAAACAGTTTAGAAGATAGTTTTGTGAGTAATATGTTGGTTAAAGTGGTTTATTTAACAAACGCTTCCTTAGCAGTGCATAGCAACGTAATTTAACGAATTACGAATATTTCATGAATTACGAAATACGAGAAATAGCTAATTATATTATTGCACAACCCAAACTACCCTATTGTAAAGTAGTAATACATAGTTGGTTATTCCAGATGTGATAGCTAGCTGCATGGCGCCTGGTTTTTAGAAGTAGCACAACATCAACTTGTTTTGGTTCACGTGAAATAGCAACAATAAATCGAAAGCGACGTCATTAATTAAAAGGGTATTTCGGAAGGGATATGGGCCGTTTTGAGGGCAAGGTGTGGGTCTAGCAGAAGCGTATACAGCCGTATAGAGGGTAGTATGCAGCCGTATTGAGGTATGTGTGACTCTGTGTGGGTCTATAATAGAGCAGTTTCAAAACCATGGTAACCAAAAATTACGCAATGGACCACACCCAAATCGCCATGTTTTTGTACCAGATTGCTTGATGTTGCAAGTTGAATTCCTCGCTAAATCCATGCCAAGACTTATTAATTCGTGAGTAAGATAGATGCCAGTGATAGAATAAAATGTGCAGGTGAGTTATTAGGCATTAAAAGATACGTACTGCTTCCCAACAGGGCAGTTTCGAAGGAAAGAGAAATGCGTAAAAATGGATTTGGCTAAATTACGACCTATTCACCGCCCAAAGGTGGTTAAAACTAGGGGAAACTTACAGTATAGGTCTTTACCCAGCACCACAGCAGCGTACAGCCACATCCAGCTATCCCAGGGTTAGCCAGAGCTCCTGAAAGGCATGAGACCGGTAATGGCGTACTACCAAACTGTGATAAAACGCCAGCAAAAGAAGACTCTTAGTAGTGAATTTTGCTAGGGTTAAGTTTTATTGTCGAAATCAACCATCAGTTAAACTTTAGCGGTCTTATTTTGCTGTCTGATTTTTCACACGAAGTGGGAATCCCAGCACATGAGCGATTCTGGCTGACTCGGGAATAGCTCGATGTGGCTGTACGATGCTGTGGTGCTGGATAAAGACCTATACTGCAGGTTTCCCCTAGTTTTAACCACCTTTGGGCGGTGAATAGGTCGAAATTTGGTCAAATCCATCTTTACGCATTTCTCCTTCCTACGAAACTACCCTGTTGGGAGGCAGTACGGATCTTTTAATGCGTAATAACTCACCTACATGCTTTATTCTATCACTGGCATCTCTTTTACTTACGTATTAATAAGTCTTGGCATGAATTTAGCAACGAATTCAACTTGCAACATGAAACCATAGATAATACACGAACATGGATTGGAAACGCCCGTATTATTTACGTAGTGACGTCATAGACCATCCTCGTTACGGTGCGCGAAAAGTTTACAGTCGTTACAGGTGGAACATTTTGCATTTCTTGTAAGCTACAAATACGTGTTTATTGGTTACAGCTGGGTTACAAAGCACCTACACTAATTGGAGGCTGGACTGGTTATGGACACTTGCGAGTAGCAAACAACAGCGTAACAAGATGCAAGTTAAAAGGTGAAGTATAGTGTTTCATAACGGTTGGGCAAATTTCCTGAAGAAATAAAAAGTGCAGCATCGTTTGTTTGCTGTTCTTAGCTTCACTTGTAGCAGGTAGAGTGGCTTTAGCTAACCAGATATCCAATGTTTCACTGTATACTCAGACTGCTTGGATAAAACAACAGAAAACAGGCACTACTTTGGGTAATTGTTTTACCCAAGTCGAACAAGTGTTTGGCTAAAAATTCATTTCAGTCTATCAAACATTTATTTGGTTGTGGCATAGAGGCTATGTTAAGATAGCTGGTAACGATGCTACTGAAATATTTGCTAACGCGTACCTGCCAGTATCCACCTGTCGCCAATGATATTCCCTCCAATGTCCACAGACAAGCTGTGTTCTTGTTCAGTACAAAACGCTACACAATAAACAATGTAAAAGGAATGTCCACGCCTTGAAACTAGCCTTCAAACAAGCGAGAGAAAGCCAAACAGCCACCCAGTACATTTCAACAAAATTTCCAATGTATTGGCGCACCGTAACTAGGATAGGTAAATAATTTCACGGGCGTTTCCAATCCATGTTCGTGTATTATCTATGATGAAACAGTCTGGTACAAAAACATGGCGATTTGGGTGTGTCCATTGCGTAATTTTTGGTTACCATGGTTTTGAAACTGCTCTATAGAGCGTTTTCATTTCCATGGTAACGAATAATGACGTAAAGGGCACACCTACGGTCGCCATATTGTTGAACCACGTTGCGGTAGTGATTGTTGTTTTTACAGCGTTTGTATTGTGAATACAATGGTTAACTGCGCTATTGTTGGCTGTTCTAGTGACAGTAGCAAGCATGGAAGGAACAATTGCTCGTTTCACAAGCTACTAACCAACCATAATCAAGCACCAAGGACCTCAAATGGTGGAAATAACGACGGAAAGGAGAAGAGTTTGGTTATCAGTCATCTCTAGAGACGATTTTCCATGTTTAGAAAATGTTTATGTTTGCAGTAATCATTTTGAAAGCGGTAAGTGCTACAAATGTGCACAAGTATCAGAGGAAGATACTGGCTGTGTGTTTGTTAATGATGCCATCATGGTACTCAAACTGATCAAGGAGTGTTGTGTCACAGCAAAATGGTGCAAACAACTCCACCTCAGACTTGTGATGTTGAGGTTCAGACAGATGACTGGAATTTTTTCAATGAGAAGGTTTTTTTGTCAGATGATTCCAAGGTACATTACTACACTGGGCTGACCAAGTGCGCACTGCTGCTGTCAACATTTGGGTTTGTGATGAAGCCCTTTTGTAATGGAGAGAAACAAGCATTCTACTGGCGTTCATTCCTCATAGTTCTTTTAAAGTTGAGGCTTAATCTGGGACTGCAAGACCTAGCATATAGATTGAATGTATCACTAGCTACTGTGTCACGTTCATTCCATGCAACACTAGAGGTTATGATGGTATGTTTGCAGTGGCTTATAAAATGGCCAGAGAAGGAGCAGCTGTGGAAAACTATGCCAAACTGCTTTCGTGCCTGCTATGGAACTAAGGTAGTGGCAATTGTTGACTGTTATGAGATAAAGATTGAAACACCATCTCATTTAGTAGCTTAGTCAGCAACATGGTCGCAATATAAATATGCTAACACTGCTAAAGTGTTCATCTCAATGTGTCCACAAGGAGTAACTACCTTTGTTTCATGTACCTGGGGAGGAAGAGCAAGTGATAAACACTTGACTGTCAACTGTGGCTTTCTTTCAAAATTATTGCCGGGAGACATTGGCCTTGCTGACCGCGGTTTTGACATTGATGAGGATGTTGCCAGAATGCAGGCAACTTTACAAATACCCGCATTCACACGTGGATGTGTGCAGTTGTCTCCACAAGATCTTGAGAAAACTCACCAACTGGCAAATGTCTGTATACACATTGAGAGAGTGATAGGTGCTACGAGGCAGAGATACTCTATTCTGATGAGTTGTATCCCCATAGACTTTGTGAAACCTAAGGCAGATGGAGAAAAAGCTACTATAGACAAAATTATAATTATTTGTTCGGCATTAAATAATTTATGTAGTAAATCTGTAGTTCCTAATAATTAATTTCATTACATGACAAATACTGTAACTGTACATTAATATAATAACATTATTTCTTTTGCTTCTTCTGTGTAAATTGAAGCAACTTACGACAGTTTGCACAATACCACTTGTTGGCACGTGGAGGATTCTTCAAGATTAAGGCATGAGAGGTGGAACCATTGACTATTCTCACAATCATCATGGTCACATCCAACCATCTCACCACCCTTGTCTTCCTTGCAGTAAGTGTAAGTATCACTAACAGCTGAAGCTGCTGCAGTCTGTGCTGGTATAACTTGTTCTTGAGAATTCCATTTTGCCAGCAGTTCTGGAAGAATACATAATTCAAAAAAATGAGAACTTTTGTCAACTATGTCTTTGATCAGGTGTTCATCTCGAAATATTCTCTGGATTGAGATGCTTGCATTACCATCACGAAAAGTCGCAACTACAAAATCAGCAGAACACACAAAGAGCTGAGTCTGTACTTGATAATAGTACATGTGTGTTTTCAAAAGGTTACCATCATCTTGAATGTAGGGAGCTGATGATGGTTCAACATCACGAACGCAATAAGGGCACTTGACTTCCAGTACTCCTATTCCAGTGCAGCATTCACACTGGATATTACCATCCGGACTAACCCCAATGAAGGGATATGTGATGCTAATAATAAGCCCACTTTCCTTGCAAACAAAGCCAGAGTGAATATCTTTCATGATGTCTACATATGCTGACCTTGCTGAGGTCTTGTGTTCACAGCCCCACTTAGTAGCCTTAGAGGAGAAATTATTTATCTCTGGATAACAAATTCGTCAAATCAGGCAATGAGTCATTGTATAAATGTGCTCCCCTTTTCCTGTTGCAGCTAATAGAACCTTTAGGCTTCGTAAATGTTATGTCCATTATTCGAGTATTAGGTATCGTTTCCACTAAGCGCGGCTCCTTCCACACACAACCTATCTGTGTACAAGTTGTGGAAACCCGTGATGCCAATTCAAGATAAATAAAATAGCTGCAACATGGGAACAAACTTCACCAAGGCCTGCCATGCAGGTGCAGTGACCTGCCTCAACTGTGCCATCATGCTCACATGTCACCCAAGTGTTCACTGGTGGATCATTAGCACGCTGGGAGTGTCTCAACTATAGTACATATAAAAAGTGATTGCACGTGTAGCTAAAATTTACCTTTGCTACTGCAGCAAACTTTTTGTCAAATCGTTTTGAACCCAGGTAGTTCACGAATAAGTACTTGTACGCATCAAGACTTTTATGAGCTTTAAACTGTTGTGAAGTACAAAAGCTGGGTCCCAGGACCAAGTAGTTGAAGATATCTGTGTTCGTGACAGGTGGAAAAATGCCTTTCATCAATTCAGAGAGTGGAATCAAATACGGGTCTTGAATTCCAGATAGCTCCTCGAGGTACCTCCTCTTATTACTGATAGACAACTCCCGAGCAGTCACTTAATGGCAATTCATCAGCCGCCATATCCGTAATCACGATCCAGTTCTGGTTCAACAATATGGCGACCGTGGGTGTGCTCTATACGTCATCATTCGTTACCATGGAAATGAAAACGCTCTATACGATTATACTTGTGACATATACAGAGGTGCCGTCTAAGTTAAGAGTCCAGATTCGGGACACGAATTCGAATTAGGAACCGGATGCAAAACGAATCCAGGCAATGCGTATTGAATCCGAATTGAACGTGTCCACACGCATTATCGCGTAATGCGCATTATTGAATTTACTAGTGTGATAAACGGATAATTAAACGGTGAGAAAACACTCATTTGCGCCAACCAAGAGAACAGTGAGTTTAACGATAGACTGAAAGGAATAGCTCGTAGTAACGCTTATACTTTTGTTTATAACGTACCGGAAGGATTTCTACGAATAGAATATGAAAAATTGCTGATGGTGCGTGATGGGTATGGGACCGTTGTTCTTTCAAACTCTAAGGGCTAGATACGATGATGAAACACTGCTTCCATACGTCCCTGCGCTTTTATCACACCGAGCGCTTCTGTATTTCTATCCTGTGTTGATTACAAAGGTCACGCGCAAACATGTCAAGCCCTCACGTGCTGCATTATTATGACGTAGCAAATCCCGATTCGCAGCCAATTCGTATTCAAACCACCTGTGGAGGTGGATTCGTGTAATCCACTTTCAATTCGAATCACCCTAATGCGCATTCCGTGTGGACGCGAATAATTCGAATCAATGCGGATTCAATTCGCATTATTTTTGTCGTGTGGACATGCCTCTATACGTTTGGGTTGACGCTACACGTATGTAATCAGTCTTTGTTTCTATACGTGTTGTAGATGCTGCTATACTGATCAGTCTATGCCTCTCGTTGCGCTGTGTCAAATGAAGTAAAATACTCCAAACTGACTACAAACCTTGAATGCAGCCAGCTAGTTCTTTATAGATTGCAACCAGTTCTATATAATATTTAGCTGCATGGCTATATATGGTATGCATAGATCAAAGCATCAGTTTTGATACATAGTCTATATACACGTGATTTTCTCAGTACTAAATGTTTAATAATGTATAGCCATAAGTATGGCGTACAGCATTCATGCTACAAAGAAAGATATCTTGTAATTGCATGTTACAGAACGTAGAAAGAATCACTACATAAAATTATAGCTCTGGCCTTATAAACTATAGGGTTGGATCTATTTTGTTGCAAATTTGTAAAGCTATATAGCTATGTGTAATTATTACAGTCTGCACATATTATATGCATAATAATATTTTAGGATGGAGTTATCAATAATGGCACATATTGTCCAGTAGTGATCAGTACAAATTATTCTATGTGTTTTATGTATAAATATGTACTTCAATTTTACCATAATTATAGGTACTCGTATGCAAGTACCATTACTGAGAAATCTGATCTACCTGCTGCAGCAATCACTATAATTAATATTGTTGTGTTGGTGGAGGCAAAAGACTAAAATGTAAGTGACACATAAGCAATGAAAATGGCGGGAGACATGTTCCCACTTTTATTTGACAATGCTTGTAAAAAAATTGAGATACTCTAATAGAGCAGTCAACCATTTTAATAGAAAAGTCACTTTTACATTACTTTTTAAAAGCTGTAAGTAGCTACTTAAAAATTATCTAAAACAGTCTACTCTCTCAGATTTTACAAATCTGAAAATTTTCCTGGGAACAAGCCCCCCAGATTGCTATGAATGACATCCATATCTGTTGTATGCAAACTCAACTGAGTCAAAGAAATTAGGTTAGGTAATCCTAAGGCTGCAGCACATGTTGCTGTCAGACCTTAAGTGCTGGTCACCGTAAAGTGTTAATAATAATAATAAATACTTTAGGTTTAAGGAAGAAAATCCATCCCTGAAGACTGAGTGTGGCCCTGACTAGACATTGGGTGACCTGCAGTTCGAATCCTGGGGTTGGAGGAATTTGTTTCTTTACTTTGGCCCCTTTTCTGTTACACCTTATCAGCTATTAGTCATTATTAAGTCAAGTCATTGAGTCTAAGTCCTTGAAATTAGGTTAAGGCTGCAGCACATGTTGCTGTCAGACCTTCAGTGCTGGTCATTGTAAAGTGTTATTATAACAAACTTTACTGGTCCCACTCTTAGACTTGCTCCACCGCCCCTGTTGAGTGATATTATCACTCACCTACAACCTTTGATAATAATAATAAAATGCATACAAGGACGTCTCTACAGTAACAGTCAGTGCAACTGATAACATTCATATGCCACATGTCACTCAATGACAGATCCAGGGGGTTTCAGAGGTTTCCAGAAACTGGTCAAGTATATTCAAGCAATTAGCTAGAATTGATTTTGAATTAGTAACAAAAGTTCACATCAAAATACTCTCATAGCAGTCAAATACCGTAATATTTAAAAGCTGCATACGTAGTTTACTGATACCAAGTTGCTAGTACAGTAAAAATAGCCTAAAATCCTATCACAGAGTGTTAAGACCTGGACCCCCAGAATGGCATCCATGTCTATTGTATGCTTCAAGCTTCACGTCTTAATTATTTAGCCTCAGTGAGCCAGCAGAAGCAAGCATATAAGCAGCCTACATATCAAAATCTTTCTAACATAATTATGTTTAAAATGTCAGCTTAGAGATTTTTGGAGAAATTGTTACCAGATTCAATCTCAGAATGCATATTTTCAAAAATTTCTTGGGGGAGCATGCCCCCAGACCCCCCTAAATTTAAGTGTGCATGCAACAGAAATTTGGAGGTACATGTGCCACTACAGTATAGCTTAGAATAAAGTATGCTAGTATTTCTAGCCTTGAGAGATAGTATCTGCTATATAGGACAAAGTGATTGGATACAATTAAGGTTTAGCAATAAAATCTCCAATGATTCAAGTCTGCATTACTATTATAAATTAATTAATTACAAGTAAAGTGACTGCCATGATTTGTTCTGCTATTAAGCAGTAGTGTTTATTAGTCGGTGTCCAATTTTAAGGATGGCTATTTAAGTTTCGGAGGCATCATCCATATATTATATTATGCTTTGACCATTAATCTTCTCATCAGTGAACCATACACTTACAGTAAATAAATGTGACTATTTAAGATGTAAATTTATATCTCCTCTCTATGTAACACCCAGAAGACTGTTAGTGATTTACCACCTTCATAGGCAATGCATAATAATAATAACGTTAGAAATAAAATCACATAATAATTGAGGGCTGGCAAAATAAGTAAAGATTTCATGTTCTATAGCAAGATTGTCAAAAAATGATAATCAGAGGTTGACTTGTAAACACAACGCAGCAGCATGCATGTTTGCTACCTGGGTACAACTCAACTTAGAGTGACTACATTATAGTCCTTCAACAAGATCAGAATGCAAATGAGAACATACATGATTCACGACATACAGCAATACCATGCACCATCCCTTCTAACATTATAGTCGTATTACTACAATGAGGTCACACCTCTTATTTGTCCACCAACCTAAGTCTCTTGCAGTGTATCATAATATCAGTACAGATAGCACTAGGCTATGTATGCATGTGACAAGCAGTAGCTACAGCAGTTTTGAGATACCAAAAGAGCAAATTTCTTGAATGATATTACTGACAATCAAATACACCAGTATAGAGTTCTATGAACATATTAATGAAAAACTTATATATCACGTGAATAGTTAACCAAGGCAATGTTATTGTACAGTGGTATAAAAACAAAAGAAAATAGATTTACTAAATTTAAGGTATTAAAAGATATGTGATCAGGCCTGCAAAAACAGGGCATGTGGACACAAACTACACCATGTCACTCTACAGGTCATATCTCAGTGCTGGAACCGAATATTTGCATTTTGTTACTTGCATCATAAAGCCAATTCAATTCTTACTAGATGTTCAAATTGCATTGCCATAACATAATAGTTCAAAAAGTTATGAGTGATGAAAGTTTGAAAAAGTAGGCAAAAATCATGTGCCCACATGCCCTATTTTCGCAGGCCCAGTCACATATTATGGCTTATGCGTACAAGGAGTGATACTAGCTACAAAAACAAGTTTAAGTAAAAATTAGGAATTTTAAGTTCAATTAGGGATCACAGAAATAAAAAGTAGGGAAACAAGGGAGGTCGCCTACATCTGCAGATATACTAGTGAGCATTTAATCCCTAATTCAGTCTATACCCATGACTGAATTAGGGATAAAATGCTCACTAGTATATCTACAGGTGTAGGCGACCTCCCTTGTTTCCCTACTTTTTTCTATGATCCCTAATCGAATTACTTTTTGTAACATTATTATGATTGGTGAACCCACACATACTGAATCAAAAGAAGTGATAGTGCCAGCATTAATGTTTTTGTCTGAACGCATGCCCCAAGATGTCAATTGTCAGGTAACAGTGGTGGCACACTTTAACATGCTTGCTGTGGTGACATCCTTGAGCTAGATAGTGGTGATACACTTCTACTTGGTCGCTGTGGTGACATCTTTGAGCTAGATGGTGATGTACTTCTACTTGGTCGCCGTGGTGACATCCTTGAGCTAGATGGTGGTGATGCACTACTACTTGGTCGCTGTGGTGACATCCTTGAACTAGATGGGGGTGATTAACTTCTACTTAGTCGCCGTGGTGACATCATTAAGCTAGATGGTGGTGATGTACTTCTACTCAGTTGTTGTGGTGACATCCTTGAACTAGATGTTGGTGGAAACACAGTTGGTGGTAATTCATCAAATAGCAGTGACACATCATCTAGTTGAAAGCGCCACATGATTTTTTACATCACTATTGAACCACTAACCATCTTTGATAAGAACAGTTAAATCCTCTTCCATTATACAATGGTCAACTCCTTCGGGAAGTTCAGCAAATGGGGCTAACCTTGGTGGCTGGTCAAACACCACTTCATATGGGCTTTGTTTTAAAGTGCGACACACTTGAACATTTAAATTATCTGCAAGGGAACATTACATATTAGTTGGGCTCATAATCAAGACACACGGTAGTGTGTCGTGCGGCCCAAGAAGCCGGCGCGCCACACCCGTGAGTATATTGACAGGAAGAACGAAAACGTCATTTTCACACCTTTGTATCTCGGTGATCACTTATCTGATTGGAACCAAATTTGCTACACAGTTGCCCGTCAGTCAGGGGAGCCTACATTCCAAATTTGAAGGAAATAGCTCCAGCCATTTCCGAGATACGAACTGCCAAAGTTTCGTGTTTTTTTTCTTCGTTTTTTTCTTCTTCGTCTTTTCACACACTTGCAAAAATTGCTATAACAAGCAAACGCGTACTCCGATCGCCTTGAAATTTGGCACACAGAAACAGAGTCCAACGGCGAATCCTAGCATCAAATTTGGTACAAATCCGATTAATGGTTCAGGAGTTATGACCGATTATTCGCGTAAAACAAGATCGATTTGTTGTCACGCCTACAGGGTAAACCGCTTCATGGAATGAGTTGAAAATTGCTATGTAGATGGAGTAACCATCGTAGGAGTGCCTTTTGGTGGTTTGAAAGGAATCGAGATAAAGACCACGGAGATATGACACAAAACTTGCGGTGTGATCAAAATACTTCGTTCTGCAGAACTTTTCGAACAGCTCTCTGTGACCTTCTTTCAACATACTGACTAGCTAGCTAACTCGTTGAAGCTCACACCTCGCAAGCACTATAAGAACCACGAGGAGGTCTCGTGAACCACCAGGTGTGAAACGAAATTAGGTCTTAAATCGCGTGAACTACCAGGTGTGAAACGATAGTAGGTCGTAAATTGCACACTCGATCGCACCGCACCGTGTCTTCATTCGAGCTGCGCAATTTATAAATTGTTGCGCATTTTATGAATTCACAAAATGCGCAGCGTAATTTATAAACTGCGCAAATGTACAGATTGCGCCTAACAAAGACTCACGTGCGACCCAAGAAGCCGGCGCGCCACACTGTGAGTATATTAACAGGAAGAAAGAAAACGCAATTTTCACACCTATGTAGCTCTGTGATCCCTTATCTGATTGGAATGAAATTTGTTACAGACGTGCCGGCCAGTTATGGGAGTCTACATACTAAATGTGAAGACAATCGGTACAGCCATTTCCGAGATATGAGCGAACAAAATTTCGTTTTAATTTCTTCGTTTTTTTCTTCTTCATCTTCATTTCGCATACTTCGTAAATCCGCCATAAAACACGAATGCGTACTCGGATAGGGTTGAAATTTGGCACACTTGAACTCATTAAGGCGGATCTCAGTACCAACTTTGGTAGGAATCCGATGAAAATTCACGGAGTTATGACCGATTATGTGCATAAAATAAGGTTGAAGGTCTGTCACGCCTACAGGGTAAACCCCTTGGAGGAATGAGTTGAAAGTTGTTATGTAGATGGAGTAACCATCGTAGGAGTGCCTTTTTGTGGTTTGAAAGGAATTGAGATAAAGATCATGGAGATATGACACAAAACCCAACCTGTGTAAAAATTACGCGATCGATTTTTATGAATAAAAAACTATTAGTTTTCACATCTACCAGGCAAACCGCTTAAAGCAATGAGCTGAAAATCAGTATGTAGCTGGAATGATCATCATAGAAAGTCCTTGTAGTAGTACAGAAGAATCAAATTACAAATCACTGAGTTATGATTCGAAAGGCAACTACGTGTAGCAAATGCGAGATCGAGATACTCTAATAGAACAGTCACCCTAATAGAGCATTCAGCTACGTTTGTAACTTACTACTCCATTATAGAATTATATTACATTTCAAGGTATTCTGTACGGAATTCAGCTACAAACAGTTAATCTGATAAACAATTCAGCTACATGCAAGTCACCCTGTAGAGAGTTCATCTAGAAACAAGTCACCCTGTAGAGAGATCAGCTAGAAGAAGTCACCTTGTAGAGAGTTCAGCTATAAAGAAACCATCATGTAGAGAGTTCAACTGCAAACAAATCACCCTGTAGAGAGTTTAGCTACGAACAGATCACCCTGTAGAGAGTTCAGCTACAAATAAATCACCCTGTAGAGAGATCAGCTCGAAGAAGTCACCTTGTAGAGAGTTCAGCTATACAGAAACCACCATGTAGAGAGTTGATCTCTCTACAGGGACCACCACCAAGCAGCACCAAATTCACCTGAATTGTCGTTATTAAAATTTTTACCATTAATCTACCATCACAGCCATTTCTTGGCTGCCACCTTGGATTTCACATCTTTTTTCACCATAGCCTTTCTCAGGGCCGTACTCTTTTTTTACAGCTTGGCTGTTTTGGATTAGATAGCATTAGCATACAGAGATATAAGCAAGTAAGAAACTTTCCCTGCTAATTCAATCGCCCACTGAATAAGAAACACTTTAGGAAGGGAAGCCATTATCAGTATAACACAAAGTGATGAGATCAGTACTGTAACTGATACTACACGGAGCCATTTCAAGCCAGGTACTACATTACACTTGTATGTGTATGTACATGTTTTATAAAAAATTTAATGGCTTTTAGCTTAAAAATTGAATTATATACCAATAGCTTACACATTCATATCAAGCCAGTGATAAAATAAGATACAGCTATCAAAATTCAGGCCTTTCTACCTAAGGCAAGCCACTACCTACAATGGTATAGCTATAAAAACTATCCTAATTAGGAACACAATAGAGAAACTTCCATAGTAAGTGTACATGTACATGTTAATGGTGACAGCAAACCTGTGACACTGGTAACTGGCGATGGAAGTAGGACACTGGTAAGTCAATGAAGAATGCATTGTACGTACTGCGGTATGCCAAAAAGCACCTCTTGGGCCGAAGTAACGTTGAACAGTGAAAAAATCAAGCCCGTAGCCTTAGCCATTATTGAGTTATGCTTGTCTGAAGGTATCAGTCAGTCAGCCAGTCAGTCAATAGAAAATTCCGTTAAATAAATTATTTAAAAAATTCTGCAGCAATTTGTTGAAAGCGTTTCGGGCTGATCTAAAAGCTTGTTTGGGCTTAGTTTTACCTAACCAATACTGCTTCATCATCGTAAGGGAAAATTGAGGCTGGTTTTGGGTGACGTTATTTCGTGGGCCATGCCTACTCCTTTGTGGTCCCTACTACACAGTACGATACTGTATGATAAAATTTTAAAATGTCATAGTAACTTGTTGAAAGTATTTTGGGTTGATCTGAAAACTTGTTTGGGCTCAGTTTTACCTAACCAATACTGCCTCATCGTCATCAGGAAAAAGTGAGGCTGGTTTTTGGGTGATGTTTTTTCATGGGCCACATCCAAAGCTTTGTGGTCCCTACTATCATACTGTATGATTAGACTTGTAGTATACTGTATGAAGTAATTAATTAATGCTCATACCCTGTCCTTGACTGCAAACAGTACAAGAAATCAATCCTCCCAAATAAATTGGAAAATACTTTAGTAAATGGCAAACCAAAATGAAGTTTGCACTCATCTCAGTCATCTGTGCACATGTTTTACTTTGATACCTAACCCCTTCAATCACATACTGCATATTAGGTATTTTTTAGTACTGCAGTTTCAATTTTTAAACCTTCAGTGTAGTACTGTATACGTATGTCCACGTACTATGTAACTATGAATACAGTGCTTGTCATAAGAAATAGTTTAATAAGTTAGTAGTCAATATAGTCACTGTATGTGAAGTTTCAGAATGTAGATGCTGTGTTGTTTACACAAATCAGGTGTTTAATACAGAATGGTGCAGAGCCAGAGTAAAAAAACCTTACCATATTTGTACAAATAAACTACATACACACATTTAAGGAATGGGAGGAGATCATCACCATTTCTATAGTAAATGAACAGGTAAGTACATATGTAGTTGGATAAGAAGACACACAGGAAATCCACACTTTTAAAAAGTTAAGAAAAAAATGAAGAACAGCTGATCATGAACATGTGCAAAGATTGTCCACACATTATATAGTACAGTAGTAATGTACATATATATATTAAGGATCATGAAGGCTTGGGCAAAAATATCATCCTAAAAACAGCCTCACAATAACTTCATGGTGCCTTGGCAGTATAACCAAACCCAAAAGTTCCTTCAGTACAACCTGACATGCTTCCAAAGAGTTTGCTATGAAATTTTAGAATTTTAATAATTATTTAGTGGAATTTTCTACTGCCTGACTGACTGACTAACTGATTGACTACAGTAACTAATGCATTCAGACAAGCGTACATAACTCAATAACAGCTAAGGATACAACACATTTCAGCTGAATTGTTTGCTATTATGATTACTATGGCAAATAAGCAAATCTTAAATTGTTGACTAATTGATCACATTACCAGGTACTGTAGTAACAGGAAAATGGTAAGCCAACACAAGTTTATAACTTCACTTTATGTCAGTATATGGTGCTATATAGAATACTATAGATAGCAAATTAGATAATGGTGTAGCTTGACTAGTGTCAGGATCATAACATAACAATACTACATAATGCAGAGTGCATCATAGCATATACGTAACAAATTTGGCAATAAACTAAATTTGGTAAATTTGCGAAACATCACCAAATTCAAAATTCATCAAAATTTGGAAGTCACCATCATGCATATGCATGTATGTATATGCTGCACTTCCTGCTTGTACATTACATACACAAGTATAAGGAAAAAACTTACACCTGCAGATATGTATAAAGAGAGCATAAAGAGGATTATTGCATGTCGCAGAGTTAAGCAAGTTAATACGGGCAATAACACTGAAGTACGAATGAGCGATGTTACCTTTACCATCAGTGACAAAATGAGGAAAAAATGTTATATACCATATGCGATATCACCCTCTAGATACACATTAACCACACTCCTCCAGTAACATGTGCAGCCACAAAACAATTTACCCGAACACTTCCGTGACAGAGTAAAAAAAAACAACAACATATTCATGGTCACATTTATATTGACTACTTGCAATAGACAAATTGTATGTATTATATCAAGCAGATCACAAGTGCATGTGATACAACCATTACATACATACTGTACAAGTGTACATGCATACACAAATATGTACTGTATAAATATGTATGTACGTATATAAAAAAGAGGGTAGGCTATGGGAAGTCTAGAGAGAATGTAATAATGACTGTGTACATATATTTCAGAAGATCTACAGCACCTTATAGACCACCACACATAAGAAATCATACAATTCAAAACTGCCATAACTGCAAACTGTGATACATCGTCATGCATCTCATCAAAGATCATGAAATCATATTGCACAACTACATTATAATGTTGTACTATGTACATATACGTACCTCATTTTTTGCACAGCTTGCCTATTTGGCATAGATAGTACTATATGTCCTTATATTATTTAAATACAGTGTGCATGAAATATATAGTCATATACAATGGCATATTTACTAGCAGCTGTCGCTTTACATATAAATGCCCACAGTTTTCTGTTACACCATCACCTCTACCACAAATCACATAGATGAATAACATAATGTAGATATGAGGAAGTAAGAAACTTTCCCTCTAATTCAATAAGAAACACTTTAGGAAGGGAAGCCATTATCAGTATAGTGATGAGATCAGTACTGTAACTGATACTACACGTAGCCATTACAAGCCAGGTACTACATTACACTTGTATGTGTATGTACATGTGTTATAATAATTTTAATGGCTTTTAGCATGAAAATTGAATTATATACCAATAGCTTACACATTCATATCAAGCCAGTAATGAAATAAGATACAGCTATTAAAATGCAGGCCTTTCTACCTAAGGAAAGCTACTACCTACAATGGTATAGCTATAAAAACTATATCCTAATTAGGAACACAATAGAGAAACTTCCATAGTAAGTGTGCATGTACATGTTAATGGTGACAGCAAACCTAGACTGTGACACTAAGGTCGTGTGTATTGTAAAGGAATTATGGCAGAAGACTTAGTGAATGATATACACACGTAAGGACACACATATGAAGTTGTTTCCAAATATGTACAATCATTTTGACCACAAATGGCAATGTAAAGTTATACATGTAGAGTACGTTTACTATTCACTAAGGTTTCCTTGTCAAATTTTTTATGAGAATATGGTCCCTTTGACAAACAACTTACTCCACAGTATTACATGGAATACAAAAGTGCAAAAGATCTTCACTGTATACCATAATTATATACTTGATTAAATGCCATGGAATTTAAGACTTTAGTTCAAGTAATCAGAACGAATTGCCACACTACTCGCTGAGAAGCATGGACAATCATATAGCAAAACATTGTACTGGTTACGATGTAGGCTGGGATTTTCATTGCTCCGTTCAGCTGTTCAATGTTTAAGAGGTTCAAGGTCCTCTTACCACTGCTGTGGATCGGGCGAGACAGCTGTCATTGACCTTGCTTATGCAGAAGGCAGGCTGGACTCAGCTTCACCTGACTAACTTTATATTTGTTTCATGTGCTTGTAAATATGCGTCCTTTATTTTATGCACAGAGTTATGTTGTTGTTGTTTAACATAAAAAAAAAAAAGCTGTTTTGGTGTCACACTTAAAAAAAAAAGTTCAAGTAATCAGTGCAGCAACTATTCAAACTTGACCACTACTTACTCAATACACGAGAGCAATGCTTAAGTCCCAACGTAATTTTAAAATCAATCATGGCATACGTGGCTACTATTGAAGATGTGGTATTTAACTATGTAAATATGGTACATACTTTAGGTAGCTTCCAACAGCAAGCAAAGTACTCCAGTTCCTGATGTTGGAATGGAGCACAATGGAAAAGCAAAAATTCAGATATTTATTACATGTCAACAACTGCAACAAGCTTTGTTGATTCCATTACACATTGCCTGGTCCTTTACTAAGGTTACTTCTATTGTAATGTTGAACTGGAACTGGGCTTAGAAGAAGTCAATTAGTGTTATTTGCTTGCCACCTAATACATAAACAAAAATATATCCAATTGATTATAAAGCCCTGGAGCCTTGATTTTAGCACACAATACCTTACGTACATACACATGCACTCATAACCAGATTAAGAAGAGGTCCACAGCGAAAGTAGTAAGTAGTCATAGAATTTAGATCATATCCCAATAGTGTATACTAAGTAAATTCTAGACCTTGGAGCAACTTCAAATATTATCTCAAGATTGAGCTTTTCTCAAACATACTGCATCCTAACTGAACTACTGACAAACAATACTACATATGCAATGCAGCACTGAAACTGGGTCAACCAAGTTACATTTTACCCAAGGAATGACCCATTTGCAGATATGACCAGGTACAGCCCAGCTTCTTTCATGAGCCATGCCCACTTTTGGGATTAGTGTTTGTAGGCATTTATCAGTAGTAGTGCAGTCTTTATGTATGCATGAATCCATGTCCGTTGCTATTTGTAGGTTTAGGTGGAGCCACACCCACTTTAATATTAGGAATATGTGATAAGCATGCATATGCTAACTTTTAGTATGGTGAGTTGAAGTTTGTAGGTATGCACAAAGCCACACCCACTTACAGGAAATATATTTTGCTGTCTGTAAACTACATGGAATACCTACTGACTGTAAGTTGGTTATTAACCTGTAGAATTTTTGTTCTCTTCTTGACAGTTGACACTGCCTGTACCAATCTCAAAATCAGAGTAGTACCAGCTCAATAAACTTTCCCTGCCCTAAATTACTATGGCAACCGTGTATTCTTATGGTCACTATGAATTACCAGAAAAACATCCAGACACTGCCTGTTTGCTACTAAGCATGTTAAAGTTAATGCATTTCATTTATTTCTGTTTCCCTGACATCTCTTATCTTTCTGGGGTTTTCAACAAGTTGATGCATACACAAGATCTCCGTAGCCACTAAATCTTGCCTAAGAAAGCATACTGTAGTCAATATACGCGATGCATCACTCAAACACATTGTCTGACAAGAGTGCAAGCAATTTAAAAACTCAATAATCAAAGGGCGTGGCACCATTTCGCTCAAAAGTATTCATCTCAAATGAAACAGGATGAAGACTCATGAATGAAACAGGTACATGCCACATCCTTTAATTAGCAAGTTTTTTACTCACTTGCACTCTAACAAAACGACGTTGCATTTAAGTGGTACCATATACCATAGACTGACATCGCATGTACATGTACTAATGTCTGGCAAAAATGTTTCAGGGTTATAAGTCATTGTCTGGAAAATTGATTAGTTTGTGCAATCATTTATTGTTTTCCTAGAAGCAAAATAATTATTTTAGCTTTGTACTCTCAATTGGTCAGACTAGTGCATATTTCAAATGCAAAGTACAGCATAGTCCTTGTGCTAGTGAGACTCGGTGGCTCTATATGTGCATATGTTTCATTGGTAGATTTTTACAACAGAATAACTAGGCCTTAAAAATTAGGCCTTTAGTTGCAGAATAGTAACGAGCAAACTTAGTTGTCCAAAGTGTGCCTATGATTTACCTACCACTTATCAATGTCATGCCCCACCCCCAGGTGATAGAGGGTTTGAGTTGTCAAATTCTCTAGTACTGGGCCAAAGAAACTTGTCAAATCCCCATTATGTCCTCACCTCCTTAGAAGAGTTTCTATAAGAGATTTGATCAACCTATAATATCATTTTTTGGCCCAGCAAATCACCATCCTTAAACACCAGGCAAGATATAGATATAGATGTCAAGTCCTGACATCCATTTTATTCTGTTGTACCTGTACTTTGAACAAGCCAACAAAGTTTCTACGTATGCTATTACTGTGGCTGCAGGCCGAAGTAATTTATTTCTGGGTAGCCAAGCCCACATCATCTGAGTGGGTCTAAATCAATGATGGCTCATTCTAAGTAGTTTAGAAAATTTTCCTGAGCAAAGTGGGCAAAGAAAAAGCAGTGGATAGTGGTTACTAGTATATTGAGATTCCCCCAGCAAGTTGATAGTGCCATATCATGCCATTAGTGCAACAGTGTCAATGATGCCTGTCTTGTCCAGAAAGTAAACTAACAGTACAGTAAAGCTATTTCGTCTTTGGAGTTGCTGATTTTTAACATAGCAAACAACTACTGGCTAGAGACTACAGGTTACTCTAGGTAATAACCATGCCTGAGGTTTCTATTTTAGATAGCATCCTCATTAAGTCTCCAGGTTCAAAGAAGATTATGCATAAATTTTAGGGTAACATGAGTGACTTCGTACAAAAGGCAAAATATATTTCAAAATATCGGCACTACTGGTAGCTAGTCCAGGAATTTAAGTGTATAAAGTACTTAATCTGGCACCACCCACCCCTTCACAAAAAGTAAGGGTCTGGTGAAATACAGATACTAAATCATTTCCGGCTATCACTCAAATTCAGCTTTCCCCTTGACTGTTGACTTGCCACAAACTTGGAGGCCTTGACCCTTAATGCATCTATCATTTGCAACCCCGGTACGGGATAAATAGAGGGATTTACAAACAAATTTTCCCTGCAGAGTAGTGGGACTTTTGACTTAGCTTTAAATTGAGAGATTAGATAGTGGGACATTTGTTGTTGCAAATTGTCAATCCCCCCCCCCCCCCCCACCCACACACACACACAGAGGGAGATTGATGGATTGATTAATTATTTAAACTTGCAGTACTCAGCAAGGCAGTTCTTCCATACTGGAGTACACATAATACACAATACATAGTACACAGCAAACAAAACTACACTCAACACACATACATAAATAACTACAAAAGAACAAACAATTCAAGACAAGCTGTGTAGGTAATTGAGCGTGACGAGCAGACCATCATGAAAATTAGCAATGTCATCAAATAAATTAGGTGGCAGTGAATTCCACCACACTGTAGCCTGATGCCGAAAAAAGTGCTGATTAAAGTTCTTTTTGAATCGAAAAATGTCTGCAAACCAAGGTGGAGGGTTTAGCATTGATAGGTGTACTACCGCGGTAGCAGCTCTACCTACAGTGAGTGTCTGTGTGTCACCCGCCTTGTACACTGAACCAGACATTATAAACGGTTTATAATAGCTTCGTATGTAAGTGGCATTTATAGTCTGCGCATACAGAAACTTTAGTATGATATCGTGATACGGAACTAATTAACGCTCACCGAGCCAAATCACAATACTACGTACAGTTCAACAACTGGGCTATAAACCGAGCTATAAACGCTACAAATTCGAACAAGTATCATACAAAAACATTCACTTAGCTACCTGGGAATATTACGAAGAAGTAATTTAGTCCTTGAAATTAGGTTAGGTAATCCTAAGGCTGCAGCACATGTTGCTGCAGACCTTCAGTGCTGGTCACTGTAAAGCATTAATACAATAAATACTTTAGGATTAAGGAAGAAAATCCATCCCTCCTGGAAGAGACTGAGTGTGGCCCCGACTAGACATTGGGTGACCTGCAGTTCGATTCCTGGGGTTGGAGGGATTTTTTTCCTTACTTTGGCCCCTTTTCTGTTACACCTTTTCAGCTATAAGTCACTAAGTCTAAGTCCTTGAAATTAGGTTAGGTAATCCTAAGGCTGCAGCATATGTTGCTGCAGACCTTCAGTGCTGGTCACTGTAAAGCATTAGCTAATACAATACAATACAATACAATACAATAAAAAAGTGCTTCAAGTGCTGCCTAACTGGGAGAGAATCAAGGGGTGCCGGGCACTAAAAGGCAATGTACAATACCAAGGGGTAGTCACTTCCATACCGCCAGTTGCTACACTTGCGACCGGGATCAAGAATTTTGATCGTCGAAATTTTGCCTTGATCGCTTGATTTCACCTATAAAATAGCTTTGATTCTTGATCGTATACCGTAAAAGCCTAGTAAATTCTCGTGTCGCTAAAGGTTAGCGTTCAAAGGTGCTTGATCGCCCCTTTCGCGGACGTCTTGATCGCTTGATTCACTGTGCAAAAGACCCTTGATCGCTTGATTGAATCTTGATCCCGGTCGTAAGTGTTTCAACAGACAGTATTGAAGTGACTACCCCTTGAATACGTGGGATTTCCGCGTCATGAAGCGATTATAAAAAAGTTGCCATCAGTCAGTTTGCTCAAGAGTATTATTGGTGTACTGTATCTGAACCTTGCATAAAACTATCCCGGCGGATGGATGAACGGCTACAACGATTGGGCGCTAGCAAAGGTAAGCGCATGCTTCATGTTGTGAAGCTAGTAGCTATAGACGAACTCACTAGCACCGATACAGGTAAGAAAGCAAGGCCTGTATAAACATAAAAATCAACATACATGCATATAGTGGTGGTCATAATAAAAACCTATCTAGATACGCTTTGAACTGACAAGTCGCCGGCAGTAGAATCAACAATGACTGCACTGACTAATAATTTATACCTAGCTTAACAAAACTAGATCAGACTAGCTATCCTCTGTACTTTGGCATGAGTGGTGTGTTTAGCTAGAGTGTTATAACGGCCTATTTTCCCTGGCTAGCTTATTGCCACATTGTCTAGAAAGCAACACAGACTGTCACTCATCAGTTCAAGTTGAAGTTTCGATAGCCGCGGCCCGTCTTGCAATGTGTAGCTAGTTACCTCACTATATGTAGCTGCTAGTGTGGACTGCAAGAAAGTCAATTTAAGGTTTGTTTAATCTCATTGAACTTTCTATACTTTTGCGTTAACCAAAGGTGATTATTATACTGTTATGTTTCTATAGTAACTATTATGTATAACACAGTACATGAAGAGGGAGTACATATCATAATGATGCAACAATACCCGAAACACAGTTGAGGCTTCAATTTTCTTTAAGTCATTCAACCATCAGAAAATTGCTATGTAGCAGAACCCAAGAAAGCAAAGTAGCTACCTGCAGTAGTTAAAACTAAAGTCTAGTTACCTACCTACCTACCTTCTAACAGCATGTTTATAGCTAGCTACACTGCATGCCTTTGGAATAATCAACAAAGGGTTTAGCTATGTCTTTTCTAGAATCTGTTCCGGAACAGGTCATACACATTGTGTCTTTATATACCATATCATGTATATATGCCATAGCTAAAACAATATCACCATTGTGACATTCAAACCCTATTATACCAAGTTTTCATCTTCATGATAACGCTGTAGTGATCACCATGTAGTTAAATTACATGTTATTTACACTCTTGTGACTGGTTCTATTAGGAAGTTAATGCAGATTTTTTACGATTTAAATTTTGGATGTTGGGATGCCTAATAATTAGCCATGTGTATATGTATGTGAGACAATTCTTTATCTTGCCCAGTTGAACAAAGTGTAACATGGTGACATGTGTAGTTGTATGGCATGTATCTAAGGATGCATATATGAGTATAATGATATGGTGTAAATTTTCAGTAAATCCTTAGGCAATGTACTAAGTCACAGAAGTGGCACTTATAGGACTTACCAGACAAAAGAACTTCCTTTCACATTAGGAGACCATAGAGTTTCCCTGTCTCTACCCATACACTCCAATCAAATATGTAGACATATTATTAAGTGAACTTATGTGGTATATCCTGTCCATAGCCAGTTCATTGCTAAAAATATTATCTTAATGTATTATGTAATGAAAAAGACTGACATAATATAATGTGTTGTATGCACTGAGCAACTAATGTACAGTGTAGCTAATTATAATTCAGGGTGTATCCATTCACTGGACTGGACTACTGGACTGGATTACCGGACTAGACTACTGGACTCACATAAAATTTGCTCAAACATATTTTTCAACCACAAAAACCTTTTTTTCAACCACTAAAAGTGATTACATACCACACATGGGGCTAGGGCTCTCCATGGCTTGTCATATTAAATTAAAAAATCGATCTTTTAAAATGTATTTATTAAGGCTTTACAACACAAGTGCGCCATGTTGAAAATCTGTAAGATGCCTGTATAAAGATAGCATGTTTGAAAAAGTGTTATAGTTTTGGTGGTCTATTTAATGGCATAATTTTGACGTGAACTCTTGTTACACTCATTGTATATTGTTTTTCAAATATGTTTAACCTTACCTTTGTGTTTGAAAGTGTGCACATTGGGAAGCTTAAATGTAACACTGCATACTCGTTGCTATTTACAAACATTATAAACCAAAGAGCCGGCAAAGCTAGAGTGAATGCGCAGGCTATATAGGTGATTTCTGTGTTACATAATGTAATTGCATGGTGTAAAATGTATATATGGTGTGCTATTTTACAAAAGAAAGCGAGAGAAAATAGACATGCATTAACAGTGTTAACAGTGCTCGAAACATTGTTAGCAGTAGGCAAATTATTTTTGATAACGAACTGCACTAAGGTTTTAGTGCAATTTTTGTGATCAATGTACAAGTTTTATGTGTCATGGTGAATGGTGAATGGTGTCAGTTTCTAAGACATGTTTTAGTTAAGTGGCGATAAAATGTAAGAAAACAAACAAAAAACTTGAGTCCAGTAGTCCAGTCCAGTGAATGGATACACCCTTATAATTCATGTAAATTTGTCCATTATATACGTCAATTATAATGGTGCAATAATGGTATTATGTAGGTGCTGAGAGACCAGAACTTGGTGAATTGTTTGAAAGTGTTATTCCTCACTTTGCAAGTTATTGGAAAGATATTGGAGCTTTTCTTAAGATTCCACCTGAAGATTTGAGAGTAATAGACAAGGATGTTCCTGGGAACTGCAAAGAGTGTTTCTATCGCATGTTGGATATATGGCTTGAAACCACTCCAAGTGCATCATGGTCAAAGTTAGCAGAAGCTGTATATTCTGCAACAAAGCCTGAACGTAAGGAAATTTAAGTACATACCTGTTCCTACTGACTATATACAAAATATGGTACAGTTGAACCTCTCTTATCCGGACCTGTATTATCCGGGCACCTCCATTGTCCGAACAGCCCAAATTAGACATGTGAAAGTTTACTTTAGATGAAAGCACAAGGATGAAGCCTAAAGGTTGCTGTTTAGCTTATTATATTCTACTAATAATAACTACCACTTGGTTACTAGGTGATAACGCATTTTTACAGCCCACAGGAGTGGCCATGAATGCTCTGAAGTGACTTCCCCCTCTGCCACTTGGTACTAACTGATAGCAATAGCAATATTACTTGTAGTCACTTTAGCATAATAGCATACAATTCTTAGTTACTGAGATACAGCGGCAGTATGTATCAGACCACCTGGATAAGAAAGGTTACACTGTAGCAACTAAGCATGTATACAATATTACAGCTTTTAACCAGTACATTCCATGGAACTTTGTCTTACCTTAAACAACAAACTTCCTCAGAGAAAATGCAAAAACACAGTAATATTCACTACATTAATTGATCATGACATTATGTCCTTAGCAATAGTGAAACACCACACTTGTACTGCCACATGTTTCTTCACTACAAGGAGTTGCCAAAGGTTAATGAGTTGAAATTGGTATATGAAAACTAGACAGCAACACCAAAGGTTTACATACATCGTTGAGTAACTTTCTTGCCCATAATAACACCACTGAATAACTACTTTTTCAGTATTGAAACATGAGCACATAAAATACTAATACAGTTTTTTAATGGTACTACTATATTATGTCAGTGAACTATCAGATGTAACTGTGTATAAGCTCAAGACTCCCATAGTGTATCATGCATTGCACAGCTAAAGGAGATGGAAAGCATGCAAGCACTAAAACAACACTGTACATGACAAGGCCACTGCACAAGAGGTCTAAATGGGAAAGAATGTCATACAGAATTGACCTGTTTGTAACTCAGCTATCATTGTTATAAAACTCTAGACTTCAATCATCTTACTAAACCACAACAAAATGTAGCAAATAATTGTCTACTTCTTCTCAATGCTACTACAGAAAATGTAGTGTTATATTAACAGACCTTGTGGTTGGTCTGCATATCATTACTCTGGATACGTACTTGACTGCTCCAAGATTCACAGCATTACTTCATGTGAAACAAATATGTGATCAGAATACTCTAATAGAACAGTCAATTCAAGAATGTTCAGCTAGTAAAAATTGAAAGAGCTTGGAGTTTACATAGAGAATTTATCAAGTACATATGATTTACACTGTACGAACTTTATTTCGTGCACAATGTAAACACGTTGAAAGCCAATACATATACGTCACAGTATTAAAGACAGCAGAGTTAATGCATGGAAACTTTTAATGGTAGCTAATTATAATGTATGTACAATTTTTGTAAAATTTATTTGTACAAAGTTGAGCAAGGCACATAGCAGTGTGTTGTGTGACCAAGAATGTTGATGCATCACACCATGCATGAAAACTACTAGAGGTACACTGATATTGACATTGGTATTGATATCGGTAGTGATATCACGATATCGATGTCAGTGAAAAGTTGACTTTTTAGCCGGTACAGTATTACACATAAGTACTATAGTTGTCCAAAATACGCTGTAGCTACATGGTTGACTTAGTCACACAATTGTTAAAGTATGAGTCTCAACTTGCCAAGTTTTCATGATGGCCAGGATTCAAATCCTAAATTGGTCACACTTTTTGTTTTTCTTTTTTACACACCTTTTATCACAACCTTTTCACAATTCTTTCTTTTTTTTTCTTTACATAGGTTTTAGTGACCATCTTTTAAGCTTTTTACCACATTTTTAAAAACATTTATTGTAGTATCCATACTGAAAACCTTTTATGTTCAGATATCAGTATCAATATCGAAATCGTTAATTTTTGTAACCGATATATCAGTTATCGATATATTGGAAGATTTCCATATCGGTGCACCTCTAAAAACTATGCTTACATAACTCCATGGTCCATTCTCCAGAGTGCACCACTTTGCATTATAGCAGTCCTCCAGGTAGGGTAGGTCACAAAGCAAGTTTAACGAAGTTTGCTCCAGCCATTTGTGAAATATGAGCTGCTAAAGTTTTCCTCTCTTTTTTCTTTCTTCTTTTAAAGGGGTCTACAGGGGCCTAGATTGTTCTATTCACACATTTTTGCAAACATTGTTATAAATGCAAACAATTATTTGAAAATTGGCTCAGTATGAGGTAAACTGTTCGCATTGAAATTGAACATGTAGATAGGCTTACCGGGCAATTATAGCAGTGCCTTATATAGTTTGAAAAACAAAGGAATAACAGCTACAGAGTTGCAGAAAAAACGAAAAGTATAATCACGGTTGAGATACTCTAATAGAAAGTCATAGATCTTTTATGGAAATTCTAGATTGTTCTAGATCATTCTGTGCACATTCTACTCGAGTTTCTCAATAAGAGTATTATAGCAATATTACCAAAAATCAAATAAAAGCATACAATGCAAAATGATTTCAACCTCTGTCTTCAATAATCATCATTGTGTCTGTTCATAAGAAGAAATGTGGATATAAACAAACCCCAAAGCCAGCCTATTGCTGGCTTTTGGAAGCATATAGAGTACACAAAAATAAACAAAATACACACAAAAGCAGCCAAGCTATGAAAAAAGGATGCAGCCCTCAAAAGCCTGGATGATGAAATCAATGGTGACAGCCAAGAAATAGCTGCATTTATGTAGTAATGCTAATGATAATTAACGTTATTGCAGCCCGGAATTTCATGGCTGTCACTTTAACAGTTACTATAACTCAAAATTTTGCCTGACTGCTATAATAGGGAACAGTTCTATTAAAGTATCTTGATCTTATGCAAAAGACCAAAAGTCACAATGACTACAGTATATGAATGCCTTATAAAATATATATTACAAGTAATGGTTTGCCACCACTGCTTCACTACATTGCTATGGATTTCATTGAACTTGGATGGTGTCTCTTACTGAGGCTTCTTGTGTATCTTTGATATTGTAGTACCCCCTCCCCCATTGGCAGCCATTAGCACATCCTCTTTTCACAGCTTGGTTGTTTTTGTGTGGGTTTCATTTCTTTTTGTACTCCACAGTATATTCCCTATAGCACATACAGGCCTAGTTGAACTGTGTTTTGTCTTTGTGGTAACTGTTAAAAGTTGGGAAAGACAAAAGCTATGAGCTTGAAATTTTCACCGTGAATGCAGCCAATTATAGTGTTTATCTCAATTTAATTCATAACAAGCTAGCTTTTACTATAACCATGATTTTCAGCCCCTTTTATGATTTTATCTGTAACACAAGTACATCACCATGGGTAATGGTTGGGTTGGTGGGTGGGCCACTATTACATGACACAGTATATTTAATAGCTTGGCTGTTTTTGTGTGGATAAATATCGTTAGTAGTTAGTTCACTGTTGGTTGCATCATTTTATATCATTGTTAAATTAAGTACTGTATTAAGCACCTAGCTACACTTTGCCGAATAAACTAAAACACGTCACTAGAGCTAAAGATGCTTCAAATTTTGATCTGTTATGGTTCTATGCTCTGTCATTATTTTCACATTTGTAACTATGCACTGAAAGTAGCCTATATACAGTGGTCCCTCGATTATCCGGCCATTGATTACCAAACTTTCGGTTATCCGAACTGTAGCGATGACTTCTCTATTAGAGTATTTTATATAAGCGTGCGTTCTATTAGAGTAATTGAGCAAGGCTCTGTATATAAATGAATGGGCTTAGACTTTCCAATTATCTGAACACACCCAGGGCCCTACGAGTTCAGATAATCAAGGGACCACTGGTCAGAATTGCTATAATAAATCAAGAAAACGTCACCATGGCTCTTTCCCCAGTTACGTTCTGGTAATGTTTCCTACCGGAAATCCACTCCTGGTTTAGACTGTTTTTTTTTTATCATACTGGGTATCACAATTAATATGGTTTCTTTGGTAACAGTTACATACGTGTATATATCTATTTTCCTACAGGCATGGAACTTGACAATGCTGAAATACATCTAAAAGAACGTTATCAAAATACACGATTTACTGGACCAGATGGGGAAATATGGTCACCATGGCCAGATAAGCCTAAACTGTTCGCTAACACTGCATTAGTCCATCACAAGAACAAAGGAAAGTCCAAAAAGGAAGTCAGTGCAATGGCCAGCTGCAGATCCAGAAGCAAAGGAGATATCTGTACAACACCAAAGGTACTTCGAAGATCACGTCTATTATCTCTAAGACAAAACATGATGCGTCGTTCAACTGAATTGACAATAGAATACTTAGCACACAACACCATCAATACAAATATTACAGACATATTTACACCCGTGGATGATTCACCTTCACCACGAGTCATATTAATTGATGGAGTTCCTGGAATTGGTAAGACATACTTGTGCAAAGAGATTGCTTACCAGTGGTCCCAAGGACAGATTCTTACTCACAAAAGATTTCTTTTTCTTCTTCATGCTCATGATCCAAGACTTCAGTCACTGAAACATGTAAAAGATTTGGTTGCACTCTTCTGTGAGTTGGAGAATGAAGAGACAATTGTTATGATTTATGGACACATAAAAGAAACACAAGGAGAAATTCTTACAATTGTATTGGATGGATATGATGAATTTTATGGGGGGCTGCAAAGTGATCATTTGCTCTCCCGCATAATTAGATGTGAGATTTTGCCTAAATGTGGTGTGGTTATTACATCTCGCTCTTTTGCCTGTGAATTTTTGTGTGGTCAGGCTGATCGTCGAATGGAAATACTAGGGTTTACCAGCAGTGACAGGCAGGACTATATCCAGAGAGCATTGAAGGAGAATCCAGCTGACATTGCAACACTAACAAAGTACTTGGACAGTCATCCTACTGTTGACAGCCTGTGCTATATTCCACTGAACATGACCATTTTGCTCCACTTGTTTACAGAAAATCGAAATTATCTTCCGCAATCTCGTACCGAGTTGTATGAAAAATTTATTGACTTGACCATCACACTTCATATTAAAAGAGATGAAAAGATGTACAAGCAGCCACAAAGAGGAGGTTCTTTCAAGGGCTCTATAAAGCAGAAACTGGCACAGTTTTCATACAATGCTTTAAGGAAGCCCCATGTGATTTTCAGTTTTGAAGAAGTTAGTAGAGCATGTCCAGAAATTGTGCAAAACTCTGGGAGAACCATCCATGGGTTTGGTTTGCTCCAAGCCACACGGCACTTTACTACAAATGGGCCAACTTTGTCTTTCAATTTTGCTCATTCATCAGTTCAAGAATACCTTGCAGCATATTACCTACAATCCTTACCTGATGACAGACAGTTGAATCTCCTCAGAGATACATTCTGGGATGAAAGATACCTCAACACATGGATCATATATGTGGGCCTTACTCAAGGTAGATCTTTTGCATTTAAGCATTTCCTATGTGGTAAGCACTTTTCTTTCATCAGTAAACCTTTAAAAGAGTTCCACATAGCACAAAAAATATTACAAGTAAAAATAAATCGCCTTCGCCTCTTTCAATGTTTTAAGGAAGCAAAAGATGAAACCATGTGTAACATTATAGGTGAGTCAATGCAGAACAAACAAGTTGACCTTAGCGGAGAAACACTGCTGCCAAACCATGTTGTTACCCTTGGTTTCTTTTTAACTCAGTCATATATACTAGATTGGGAGAAATTGGATCTCTCTAATTGCAATATGCAAGATGTTGGTTGTGGTATTCTGTGGAAGGAATTAGCTTCAAGTGCAAAATCCAAAGTTCGGATCAAAGTTATGAATTACTCCGGAAACAAACTGTCAGCGTTGGCTGCACCTGCCTTAGCAAACTTAGTACAATCATGTGAGACAGAGGAACTTTACCTTTCTGACAATCTATTGGGTGATGAAGGAGCCAAAGCGTTCATCTCTCATTTATCTAGTGACACCAGTTTAAAACTGCTATTGATGGATGGTAATAACATTTCAGCTGATGTAGCAGAAGACATTGAACAAGAAATCACTACTACTACTTCTTTGCATGTTGTTGGGATCACATCTCACCAACTATATGTAAGAAATGAGCCAGGTGATGACATCACTGAGGTGTTAAAATGGTACAATGCCTTAAGCAAATTTAGCATGTGCAATTGTCCAGTTGATGCCGAACACCTGGAAGCAATCTTAGACCTGTTATTTAAGAATGCTAGCCTCCACACTTTACACTTATCTCATATTGGCTTAAACAAATCAATGATTAAATTACTTGTTACTAAATTGTCTTCATTGAGACGTTTATCAGATTTGTCTCTCATAGAGCCCAGACTTGCAGCAGATGATGTAATTGATAACATATCTGTCTCTAGCACTGCTAAAATAGTGATTATTTCAGCTAACAAAATTCTTGCTAGGCATTGCACATATGTGGAGATAGCAAAATTTCTGAAACTACACCCATCTACAAAGGTTCTGGAAATTCCAAAGTGTTTACCACAAGAAGAGCAATTTGTGGACAGTCTTGTAACTGCCATAGGAGCAGCATCGTGGATACAAGAAGTTGATGTTTCCCAGAATCAGTTGGGGCCTATTGGAGTCCAAAAATTTGCTAAAGCCATCAAAGATATGCCAGGATTAAAATCATTAATTATGAGAGGTAATGACATCAACGATGTCGCCGCAATAGCCTTAGCTGATAGCCTACAAAACAAAATTGGTTTGAAAAAACTGAATCTGTGTGCAAATAAAATTTTATCACAAGGAACTATTGCAATTTCCAAATCCCTTCAGGAGAACAAAACTCTTAAAGTTCTTGACTTGCAGAACAATGGAATTGAGTCAGATGCAGCACCTGAATTGTCCTGTATGCTTGTTAGCAAAACAAATCTGTCGGAATTAAATCTTTCACAGAATAGCCTTAAGACTGAAGGTATGATTATAATTGCAAAAGCATTGCAAAAGATTACCACCTTAAAGTTATTGAATGTGAGCTCTAATAAGATACTGACAAAAGCATCAAGTGATATTGCTGAAGTTATCAAAAGCAATACTTCACTGGAGGTGCTAAATGTTTCAATGAACAAGTTAGAGAGCTTTGGATGTATTAAACTGTGCAAGGCTCTACAAAAGCAGCACCCTAACCTAAAAGTTTTTAATATTAGCAGCAATGGGGTCAAGTCTGTCGCAGCAAATGAAATAGCACGTACTTTACAAGATAAACAGAAACTGGAGGTGGTGAATGTGTCATGGAATGAATTTGAAGGCAGTTTAGCAACAATTGTGGCATCTTTAAAATCCACAAAACTGTTAAAGGAGCTGACACTGAGACAGAGTGGCACTGTGAATCAAAAAGCTGTCAATAAAATTTGCCAAGTTATAAACGAAAACTCATCACTTGAACTATTAGACCTGGGATCCACCAAACTGCAGAATTTGGGTGCATATAAAATATTTAGCGCTCTAAAAGAAAATACAACCTTGAAGGTTCTCAATGTTTGTCGAAATAATTTTGATGACTTTGCAGTAGAACAGTTATCCTTTTCACTTGCAAACAATTCAGCTCTTAGTGAATTATTGCTGCACGATAATCCCCTTAGTGATCTAGTGATAAAACAAACTGTCTTCAAAATTCTGTCAAGCACATCACACTTGAAAAACATTTGGGTACCACAAATAAGTAATGAAAGAATAAGAATGGAAATTGTTTGCAAAATAGAAAAGATTAACAGACTTAGAGCAGAGGACAATAAGCTAAAGTTTTCCAACTGGTAACAATATGCTGTACATGTTATATAATATGTATTTGTGTCCATGTTCACGCATTGACTTCCCTTTCATTTCATTGCATTGCATTTAATCACAATAATAGTAGTAAAACTTTTTAAAATCAAAAATTGCAAATTGTAGACAACGATAATTATACTGTACACAGTGGCTAGGGACCCGTTGATTTTGCCGGCAAAATTTTAAGCATAATGGGTGGGTAAAAACAATGAGCAAAATGCTGGCATAATAGGTGCAATTTTTGTGAAGTGGACATAAAAACTTCACTACAGATCGAGATACTCTAATAGAACAGTCAGACGCGCTAAAATATCGACAATGCATAGCTACTTGTTACAGGAACAGCAAGTGACAATCGAGATACCCTAATAAAACAGTCACACATGTTAAGCAATATTAGCTATCTTCTTGCTTTACATGTTAGAAGTAAGTGCTGATCGACATACTCTAATAGAACAGTCACTTTAAAGCAAAACGGTAGCTTTGCACTTGGAAATATTCAATTAACAAAGATCAGTGCCGAGCAAAATTTATAATTCTTGAGCAAAATATGGAGCATAATAGGTGAAAAATAAAAGAGTTGCTGGAAAGAAAAATAGGTGGGAAAAAAAGCAAAATAGACTGGTCCCTAACAGTGGCCTCACTGGCCTGTGTATGATTATAAGAACACAGGTTGCTAGGAAGATCAACTTGAGTCATAGGTATCATAAAGTAAGATTGTCCCTAATGCTATGCCTTCACCTAGTAGCCTAGTAGTTAACCAATGTGTAATCAGATTTTCAGAGCCATGGGTAGGATTCAAGAGTTAGTACCTCCATGGAATACTGGTGATCACACTATTTGTAATCTTAAAGGTGTAAGAGCAACCTTGTGTTTCTATTGAGCAATCTCAAACATTTTGCACAGTATATACACGTGCAGTTTAGATAGTCGTAACTGTACACAGATTAATTATCAGCAGCACTGATGGGGCAACTGATTAGTTGCCCATAACACACACATGCGTGAGCACACACACATCCAAGTAATTAGCTACAGATTTGCAATATCATGATCATGCATGTGTGACCCATTTCTTAGATAGTAATGTACTACTACTTTATTGATGCAAAAAGGCTTATGAATGTAGAAATACTGTCCGCATGCATATTAACATACATAATTATTATTATTATCATACATAATAGCATAATGAATAGTAAATAATAAATATTCAGATACCATGTAACTATGATATCATAACCACATGGCTACGTCTATATTATTATTATGTTGTTGTTGTGGTATACTTGAGGAAAACAAAGATATTGTACAAGCAATATAACGTGGCCTAAAAGATCCTAAATCTATAGTTAGGCGAGTCAATATGCTCTAAATTTTGCCCGAAATGAAACTCCCAAAATTCCCACCTTTTGTGCTCTTCAGTGCTCCCATTATGCTTGCATTATACTCCTAGGTTAGCAACATTTCGTACAATTATCTTGGAAAATTTTAATCTGTGAATGCTCTATTAGAGTATTTCACTATAAAGTGACTGTTCTATTAGAGAGTATTGATCTAAGGAGCTATGTACAATGCATTTATGTACAAGCAAAGACTAAAATTATTGTAGTATGCTTATACTGGCCTACTATCACCTACAGTAAAATATGTATGTACATCTGCATACTAATACAAAATTATGCATTCAAAAAAATAAACATAACTACCACATAGTAAAAAATATATTTTCCCTAAATGTGATAGCCAATAGACTACTTTATTTAAAGGCATAAGGAATTTAATTAAGGACTGGCAATGTCTTACAACAGAAAGTTACAGGCCCCGGCAAAGTATATAGTAACATATCTAGTAACAGAATGGGAGTATAGCATTATTAATTTTGATCTTTACTGCACTGTCATTAAGGATTGATTATGGCTTGTAGGGCTGGATACTAATAAATTAGGATCTTTTCAGCAAGTGGTTCTGTGACTAACAGGCTTATTCTTCACCACAACATGTACTACATTCTTGAAGCCATATCTTCACCTATGGACATGCTCTGTCTGTGCCAATCGGTAGCACTATAAGTGGTGAACCTTGTGTCCAAGTTTCATTTCAATCCAAGGAACTGTACGTCTGTGAGACACTTTGAACAACATACAAATTTGTATGGAAACCAATGTGTGGTTTAGAAAATATGCACTCCATTGATTTTGGCTTAAACTGCTATCCTGTGTGGTCTGTGGCAATGCTAATGTGAGTGTCAGTAGGAATAAAGGTTGAATTTTATCAAAAGTCATAGTGTAAGATGAACTACAAGTACTCAAATCAAAATGATCACAGTGCAGCAAGCATTATGACTACACTGCTGTTATGTGTTCAATGGTTTCCCTTACTGATGTAAAACAGTATTTTCAATGTCTCAGATCACTTTATCAGGGTGATAAAGGAGTGTTTATTATTATCATGCTACAAATCATTGCCACTGACTGCACCCATACAAGTAATGAGCAAGGCTCTGATTGACCTCATCAGTTATCCCTATATCATAACTGCATTATTGAACAGACCTGTGGCAAAGCATAGGCCAAATAATAGCATTTTTTTTTTCAAAAAGGCTTTCCATCTGCCATACATTGTAAGAAATCAGGGGTTGTAGGCCTGATATTTGAGAAGCGAAAACAATATACAGTGCTGAATGGGATTCTACAGCTACAGGTTAAACATTAACTTGGCTCTGCATTGAAAGTAATACCTGCACCATAAAATCACATGCAGTACCTTAAATGGTCGGATTGAAGGTGGTCTAAGGCTGGAAACTAAATTTTAAAACTCTTTAGGAAATGCATAGGTTTTAAACACAATACACTACGTACAACACGAACTTACATGGGTCTGTATCCAAGAGACTTAGCTCCTTATCATCTTCGTTTGCACATAATCTCGTCTCTGTTAACAAAGGATAGATCCTGGTTTTCAGTTATTACTTTCTCCACACCGTCTAGCTTTTAATATTTCTGGCGGCACTCGGTCCTGGCCGCCCAATACAGAAAACTTGATTCCAGTAGTTTAGCGTCTCTCCTTTGCAGCAAACCCATTTAGACAGGACTATACATACATTATTATTATATTGGGATGACGTGATCACATATAATTAAAATTAATAAATAATTAGTTATAATCAATCTAATGGCTGTCAGTTTAGCTGCAAATCAGTAGCCTTCAGGAACCTATTGGGGAATAAATTACATTATTTTATGGCAGACATTAATAACAGATGAATGCATGAATGCAGGCACTGGTCACACGTACAAACAATAGTATGAAGAAGAAGCAAGCAAGCAAGCACTCATCTCACTCGCTCACTCACTCTCTCTCTCTCTCTCTCTCCCTCACCCCCACTCACCCTCACTCACCCTCACTCACCCTCACACACACACACACACACACACACACACACACACACACACACACACACACACACACACACACACACACACACACACACACACACACACACACACACACACACACACACACACACACACACACACACACACACACACACACACACACACACACACACACACACACACACACACACACACACACACACACACACACACACACACACACACACACACACACACACACACACACACACACACACACACACACACACACACACACACACACACACACACACACACACACACACACACACACACACACACACACACACACACACACACACACACACACACACACACACACACACACACACACACACACACACACACACACACACACACACACACACACACACACACACACACACACACACACACACACACACACACACACACACACACACACACACACACACACACACACACACACACACACACACACACACACACACACACACACACACACACACACACACACACACACACACACTGCATTTAAATCAGCACACAATTCATTTCTATTAACACCTTATTTCAAGTACGTGTATACAGGGCTATTTTGTACATAGTAATTTTGTTTCTACACCCCTGACAACTTCTTTAATAACAAAAATCATATCCGTGTGAAGTACAAGTTAAACTAGCAATGTTTTATACTCTGAATGTAGTCATGTCGTATGTGAAATAGCTACATGAACTCTGACATACATGCTTGTAATTTACACACTCACCATATATATTTGCATGGGTCACCATTTTTGAAGGGGCATTGAGAGATCACCATCCTCACCTCTCGCACTTATCAGTTAAAATTACAACATTGTACTAAATAATTAGAATAAGCATAATAAATTGGCACAGTAAAGCAAACAAAATTATGGACAAACAAACAAACAAACAAACAAACGTAGGACTAGGCATTTCATAAAGAAAAACACATCCCAGACCGTCACTATAGCATCTTTACGCCACTGCTGGATGCATACATCGTGCGTGGGCAGGACAATTTGTGATTCCGTTTGTCTTTCAAATTTATGACCCACAAAGTAATTCATAGTAGTGGCGATATAATAAAGACGCCTTGCCTTTTGTGTGAAACTTATCACCAGCTATTTTACTTTTACGTGTTCTTGTGCGTGGGCGCCCCACCCAACCCTCCCAACCCCTTATATGCTACACATGTAATAATTATTATGGTAGCTAGAAAAAACTTGTTAAATCTATAGGTTATTGTGCAAGTATTTAAATACTCTAATACAACAAACAACGCTTTTTGACAAATGTGCAGAAATGTACATTTCTTGTAATGAGTACTCCAGTGATTATGCAATAGCTAATTTATTATCCAATTACCATTCCATAGCTCCTGATAAAGTGGTCTATTAAGGACCAGTGGATGTGGCATACATGTAGTTGCAAATGGCATTATCATCACAACAGTAGCTGGTAGTAGCTACAATTCAGCAGGAACGCAAGAAAGAAAACATGCATGTTCACAAATACTTTAGTACAAACATAAATGGGATAGTCTTTTATATATAAAATGGTGGGAAACCAAAAGCATGGAAACTCCTTGTATAGAGGGAAATTTAACTAAACCAGGATTGTGAAAGAACAGGCAGACAGTGTGGCTACACAAACTGATAATCATAATTATGTAAATAATTATCATGAGATCATGAGAAAAGAAATCATGAAATCATGAGACGGTCATGATGTATGCATTCATACTCCAACCCAATTATAGTCAAACAATATTAATAGTTTAACACATGCAAAGATTACACACACATAATGTGCTGGTGTATGTGCATGTGGCAGTGTGCATGATGGGGCAGAGAAATAGGGGGAAAGGCAAAGGGGGAAACTGCCCATCTCATTTTATCTCAGTGGTGTACCTAGCATGATATACCAGGTTCCAGTGTAATACCATGTGATGGAGACCAGATAGCATCAGGGGATACCTTGCAAGCCCACAACAGGCCATTACATTATGCATATACTCAAGTATTCCTTCTACAGGATTCAGACCACCTTTGCTGTCTGTCCAACAGTCATCCCAACCCCATAGAGGCTACCCACCCAGCCAGGTGACACTGAATAACCCATTACAAAGACTTCCTTTTAGAGGTGCACCGATATGGAAATTTTCCAACATACCAATAACCTATATGTTGGCTACAAATATTATCAATTCCGATACCGATACCGATACTGATACCTGAACATAAAAGATTTTCAGTATGAACACTACAATAAGTGTTGGCAAAAAACTTAAAAGGTGGTCACTAAAACTTATGTAAAGAAAAAACAAAGAATTGTAAAAAGGTGGTGATAAAAAGGTGTGTAAAAAAGAAAAAAAATGTGTCCAAATGAGGATTTGAACCCTGCCCATCATGAAAACCTTTGCAACTTGAGACTCACACTTTAACCATTGTGCTACCAAGTCAATTAACCAATAATTTGGACAATTACAGTACTTATGTGTAATATCTGCTCATATCTGCTAGAAAGTCAAATTTTCACCAATACCACCAATATCAATATCGGTGCACCTCTACTTCCTTTAAGCCAGGCAAGTGAATCTCCAGGAGGGCAGACAAACCTCTAGGACAAAAGCAGGATCTAGGTCATCCATCTGTGAATGTGTGTGTGTATGTGTGTGCATGTATGCATGCACATGTGGTGGGTATGGGTCTACGTATTTACTATGCTAGGTACACTCAACTGCAGAAGTAACAAACAGACCTAGCTATCTTTCTATGTACACATTTTCCTATATAACTGCACCATGCACTATTATGGTTATTATGGCAAATATGGAAATCTGAATTGTTGACTAATTGATCACATTACCAGGTACTGTAGTAAAAGGAAGAGACAAGTACACAAGTTTATGATTTGACATCATTCTAGTACACATGAACAGCTCTTAAGATTGCTATATATGTATAAGAGATTAGAGTGACAGATTGACAAATGTCATAAGTCATTACTAATGCACAAGTACATACATGTACATGCAGTGGTTCAGCTAAAACAACACAGGTCATGATCACACAGTAAACCACATGGTTTGATCTTTGCTATAAAAACAAAGTGGTGAAGGTCACTACTAAATGTATTAAAGGTCACTACTAATGGCTGCCACAATACTCACTATTTATTTTAGTGACCTTCACTACCTTTTCCTTAGTGAATGTCACTACAGAAAGATAAGGGGTGTCATGGAAACAGATGTAAATAAAACACATTTATCTGTAGCTCACTCAATAACATCATGGATGTTTTTACAACTGAACTTTTTAAAAATCAGGCCTTTAGTTGTGGAGTGTGACAAGCCCTACCTATGATTTACCTGCCATCTATCAATGTCATGCCCCACCCCCAAGTCATACGGGATTTGAGAAATTTTATTGTCGAATTCTCTAGTACTAGACCAAAGAAACTTGTCAAATTGCCCTGTCTCCTTAGAAGAGTTTCTATAGGAGATTTGATCAACCTATTATACTATTATTGACCCAACAAATCACCATCATCAAAAGCCAGGCAATGTATAGATGTCAAAATCTCCAGTCAGTTGACATTTATTTTATTTTAATTATACCTGTAATTTGAACAAGCCAACAAACTTTCTATGCTATTTAGAGAGAATGTGGGTAAGAATTACCCACAAATTAATTACCGTGTTCATAGGCCGAGGTAATTAATTGTGGGTAGCCAAGTCCAAATCATCTGAGGGACTTTAAATCGATGTTACTAAGCAGTTTAGAAAATGTGCCTGAGAGAAGTAAGCAAAGAAAAAGCAACAGAAAGTGGACTGTGGCTGCTAGTATTGAGATTCATCCTTCGAAATGATAGTGCCACATCATATCATTAGTACATCAATGTGGCCAATAATGCCAGGCCTTATCTTGTACAGTAAGTAAACTACAGTACATGTAATAGTACAGATATTTAGTTTTTGGCTTTGCCAATTTTAACATAGTAAACAAACTACTGGATAGACTACAGGTTAATAACTAGTTAGTAACCACGCCGCAGGTTTCTATTCTAGATAGCAACCTCATTATAAGCTTCCAGACATCAAAGGAGATTACGCATACATTTTAGGGCAAGGTAAGTGACTCAGTACAAAAGGCAAAATCCATTTCAAAATCAGTATCGGTGCTACTGGTAGTCTAGATATTTCAATGTATCAAGTACTGTACAAGTGTGTTGCTCACTATCATTTTCCAAGTTCTTCATATTAAAACTAATGTCATTTACCAGATTCCGCTAGGCTTTTTGCTCATTTTGGGTAAAAATTACACACTTCATCAACAAACCGCCATAACTTTAGTTTACAGAAACACAGCTTGATTTATCAGATTCCTTGATGTCAGGTGAGTCCCATGGTGTATTAGATTTTATTCTGAGACAAGGGCAGAAAGAGCCTTGTTCTAGTGAATTATGCATCATCAGTACTTAAATAAATGATGGGAAAACCTTCTCTGTAAGATTACCAGTTAAGACTCTCTATGGGTAACTATTTAATCAGTACGCTTCAATACATAAAATGATACCAAGTTTATCGGATTTGGTTGAGGATACCAGGTTGTACTTCCACCTCTGTAATTAATTTCTCCAATAGACTGTTGTATGGAGTGCGTATTATGCCTTAATCAACAATGAATAAATGACACTGTGGTATTGTTAAAACCACAGTACGGGTGGCATTGTATAGGGCAATCGACGCACTTTCTTTCATTGCATAATGTGCTGTAGATATTATGGGTGCTAATGCTTGCATGTACTTTTGTGTTTTCTGTATATAGTACGAAATGCATGTATGTATTTTGTTATTGGACAAGGGAATCACAAGAAATGACAAGGTTTTTTGAATCAGCTTGTTTGACCAACTTGAGGTTGTGAAAGGGATAAAAAGCAGATAATGCATCATTTTAATGATTAATTAAGGGTAAAACTTTGAATTCTGTGAAAAAAATTATACTGTTGATAATGGCTGGATTTGACCACAGATAATTTACCCCCCCCCCGGATTGGAAACTGTGCTGCACGCGCATAGACTTTGTACAAGAACCAGTACATGTCCTTAGGCTGGTTTTGTGCCTCTACAAATTTAATCCTATTACAGCTTAACTGTGGCTGTAATGACTTTATTTTGTAACAAGAATGACTTGTGGTGTTGTTATGATAATTGTTTTGGTAAGTTTGACCACTTCACGTCACTTTTGGTTAGAAGTCTTACAATGGTGGATTACATGCTCTGGGGTAAGCACACTCTTGGCTAAATTAAGTGCTGTAGTTAGAAAAAGGAAGTATCACAAGGTTTTACATGTATATGCTATAAAGAATAGCCTTGGCTAATAATAACTTCTTTGGCAGGTTTCTGAGATGGTATTTTATGGCAAAACAGGAAGCACATTTACTCTGTGATTCTAAACAGCATAATTATTGCTACAAACTTTATATTACAAAGTCATCAAATAATGCAATGTTAACTGTTCTGGGTGCAAATGGTATAGCATACAGGGTTTCGGTGTTTTCCTTGAATGTGTCCAAACCATCACATCTCTCATTCAGTATTGTTTCTACCGTTTGCACAATAAAGAGCCATTTTGCCTCAAAACTTACTGTTGATTTCCAAACATCTTGAGAAAGAACCCTTTACCAGTGGTGAGTCTTGTTTTGCCCAGAGAAACTTGTCTTGTTATTGAAGGGGGTGTGAAACCAGCCTGTAACCAGTGGCGCTTACTAGTTTCCAATCCAGGGGGGTATATTATCTATGATTGGACAAAACGTACAGAGTAGCAAAACGTGATGCATGTGCGTGAGCAGTTGTTTAACAGCAGACTTACAGTGTCATCTACTGTACACTCATAGAAGCTTAAACATGCAGCAACTCGACAGCCACAGAATAAAGGTTATATACGTACCATATAAAGCATATAAAGGAGTGCGCTTACATGGACAATGGCAAGAACTTGGAAAATCGCGATAGTTAGACAGTACGCTTTATATTGTCTATAGACGGTATATCGTGATCACGGATATACCTAATCAATTACTGCTCACCAAATCACAACAATCTACTTATTCTTATTCCAACATGTTACCGAACCTACAAGAATCAGGTAAGATGAGTCTCCAAGCTTAGGTTTTACAAATGAGCAGGACATGATTAATAATCTATCCTATCTTCCACCATTGGGCAATAGTGACCACATTTGTATACAATTTGATATAATTATTTTTATTGTGTTACTCAGAGCCTAAGAAGACTGATAACATTAAGTATAATAGCAGAGTAGCAAACATTGACCTAATATAATGAAGCAAATTCTTAGTGATATTGACTGGGTGTCCATGCTAGATTCTCTTAATACCAATGATGCTTGGTTGCAATTTAAGTCCATTTTTCAGGATGCCTTTGATAAATGTGTTCCCACCTACAAGCAGAAAGAAAGAAAATCTGTATTGTAACTCTGAAGTGTTTTGTTTGAAAAGGAAGAAAAACCAGTTATGGAAGAAGTATATCTCTTAACTTGTTCCTCTGCTGATCTATCCAACTTTAAATCAATTAACAACCAATTTAGAAACCTAACTCGTAATCTTAGAAAGGATTATGAAAAGAGTTTAGTGCAAGGTGTGAAGTCTAGACCGAAAGCATTTTAATTATGTGCTCTGACTCTGAAATGGCAACTAGACTTTGTCTCCTCTATTTTTACTTGTGAGGACACCACCACAATTCCTACAGTTGACTCAGCTATTTCTCCTCTTATTGCTGACTCTATTGAAATCATCCCTGCAGTAGTCTACGACAAACTAATGAATTTGCAAAATAACTGAACCAGATGGTTGGCCTATATCCATAATTAAATCTGTAAGTGAATCTATTTAGTGCCACTGTCCATTTTATTCAACAAGTCATATAGTAGTGGTACTTTACCAACAGACTGGAAAAGTGTCAATGTAACATCAATATAAGAAAGGTCTACAGAATCTTACTAGTAATTGCAGACCAGTAAGTTTAACATCCATCTTTGGTAAGTGGATGGAGTCTATAGTTAAAGATCATATACTAAGTCATCTATTCACAAACAATCTAATTTCTCCTTATCAATTTGGCTTTATGTCAGGAAGATCATGCTCTACCCAGTTATTGCAGGTATTGGATTACCTTACTCAGTACTTGGATAATGGCTATTGTGTTGATGTAATCTACTTAGATTTTCAGAAAGCGTATACTGTCCCACACCAACGTTTATTGCAAAAGTTAACTTCTTTTGACATTTGAGGCAATCTCTTAGAATGGGTTAAGAATTTCCTATCTAACAGAAAACTGTAAGTTGTATTGAATGGATATAAGTCTTGTTCCTCTCCAGTCTCCAGTGGTGTCCCTCAAGGATCTGTGTTAGGCCCTTTACTTTTCACTATGTTTGTTAATGACATTCCTTCAATTGTGTCTAGCCCTGTGTTCATGTTTGCAGATGATACAAAGATTTTCCATGTGATAAGAAACGAAGAAGACTATGTTACATTACAGGATTACTTAAATCGCATTTACAGATAGTCACAACTCTGGCAATTGAAATTTAACATCTCCAAATGTAAGCTACCTGTCTCCTCCCATCATTACAAGACATCACTGTTGTATAGACGCCAGAGGGGTGATTCAATTTTTCTATACAACATTCTTAACGACTACTTCAGCTCTGACTTTACTAATCTATACACCTACTCCACTACTACTACCAGGGGGCACCAGTTTAAATTGTTCAAGCAACATTCAAGATTGTTATACAGATCAAATTACTTTATTAACAGAGTGATTAATGATTGGAACTGTTTACCTACCTCTGTTGTAGAAAGTTCTTCAATTAACACTTTTAAATCGCTGTTAGATAATTGTTTATTAGATATTAGATTTACTTTTGTATAATGTTAATGCATTGATCGGGTATACAGGCTTTAATTGCCTTAGTTTACCCATATTTAATCATAAGGTAAGTGCGGGTAATTCCAGACAGCTGCTAATTCCGGACACTTAGGTCGTTCTCAACAATGGTAGAATCCCTGGGCCTATAATTTGGTATGCTAATGCAGTGTCCTATGGACTATCTACAAACCAAAATTGAAGCGAATCCGTTATTCCACCCCGACGTTTGACACGAATTTGTAGCGCAATCATGGGTAGAAATTTTGTTCAAAAACTTTGAAAATGTTAGTCGGCCCTAGTTCATATTTTCGATTTTCAAAGAGTTATAGAAAGATCATACCCTTGGCTAATTGCATACCAAAAATTATAAGAATCCATGCTGCACTGGCGGAGTGGCAGTTGATTTTTCAGCAGCTGTTCGGTTGAAATACAAAGAAAATATTCGCAAATTACATATACTTTTAAAAATACGCACTGCTGCTTTCTTCCAAATGGTATGAACTTTCTACTTGATTTATAAGCTGCAGATGAGTGATACTTTGTCTCCATACTTGTGAAAGAGGATTGGTAACCTGTGGAAGGCTTGTTATTCGAAGTGTCCGGAAATAGTCGCATGTTGCATTTTTACACGCTGTTAAGTTTCGGTTTATAACTCCTCAGCAGTTGATTGTATCGAAACGAAATTTGTACTGCAGATGCACCATAAGATAGGCTTTACAATGATTCCTAGAGTTTGTCTTAACTCGTTGTGAGTGCAATGGTAGAGCGATTTTATCAAAGAGTGTCCGGAAATACCCGCATTTACCTTAATCATAATCAGTCGTACAGTTCAACACCTGGGCTATAAACGCTACAAATTCAAACAAATATGACACAAAGAACATTCACTTACCTGGTGATAATTATATTACAAAGAAGTGCTGGGGGAAGATCGAGGGGATCCAGGGGTGGGCACTAAAGTCACGTGATTGCAATGTACAACACGCGGGATTTCTCCGTCATGAAACGGGTATAAAAGGTTGCCACCAGTCGGTTTACTCAGTGTATATTAAACCTCGTATAAAACTATCGATGGATGAACTGCAACGATTGAGCACTAGCAAAGGTAAGCGAAATATTCATGTAACATGTTGTAGCTAGTACTGTAGTAGCTAGTCTATACTATCATAATTTCAGTTGGGAGTAAGTTAGCTAGCTACAGGTAAGAAGACAAGCAAGTCAGTAGATAACTTTACTGATTAACTTCTTCTGCTGCATGTCAATCTATATAGTATAACGGCCTTCGTTAAAACCCGGAACGGACCGGACCCGACCGGAACTGAATTTTATTGTTGAGGAGCGCGTATCCAACTAAAATAATTTCGGTGCGCTTGCAAGGGATACAGGACGTGGACTCTGTTCTTCATTTGCACTCAGGGCACGATTGTCTACTGATATCCAGAGTGGCTGATGGTGATTTCGAAGCAAATATAGTCGTATACTGGTATATACACAAGTTTGCGAAGCGGAAACGTAGCGTATTACAAGGACTGGATACTCTCACCGTAGCTAAGGCCACTCCAATTGGTAATTATGTTTCTGGTCCTTTGAAAATGAGTCCTACACTGTTAAAATGAAGAGTAACCACAACTCTCAAGGAGTTCCCAGTGTAGGGAGGATTAACACCCCTGGAGAGTAACCATTACTCTAAAGGAGTAACTGGGGAGTAACACATGCTCTGAAGGTGGTGTCGCTTACTCTTCAGAGTAATGGTTATTCTCTTCAGAGGGTTGGTTACTCTCCATGAGGTGTTAAATCCTCCCTACACTGGGAACTCTCAGAGTGGTGGTTACTCTTTATTTTTAACAGTGTAGGTGCGGGCGGGCGGAATTCAGCAACAATGAAGTGACTGCTCAATTAGAGTACTTTTGTGATTTACTGACTGTTCTATTAGAGTATATCGAACTGTACTATGCACTATGTCCATCAGCGGCGGAGGAAGTAGTTGATATGAGGGGGGCTGGGCTGACCCAGACTTATTTCTATAGTTTGGTAAGGTGAGACCAAAAAAAAAAGTCACAACCAACTGACAAGAGTTTTCCACCTACCAGCTACCATTTCTAGCTGATAAACTACATAAAAATCCTTACATAGCTCGCTACACACTGACTACTTTATTAGAGTGACTGCTCTATTAGAGTATCTCGATCTTTATCACGGTTTTCAGCCCCACTCCAAGAAAGATAATTTCGGTGTGATATCATTCTGAGGGGGGGCTTTAGCCCCCCCCCCCCCTTTCCGCCGCCTATGAATTGTCCATTTCTTGCAGGTTTTCACTGATAAAATACAAATTATGGTTAGATTTAGCATACTTGTTGCAGCCCAATATTTGTTTCTGAAATCCAGGTTTTTCAAAAAGCTGATTCGGGCATTTTACCCATGTATCTCGTGTATTTCTGAAATTTAACATTCTCCAAAAAAGGATGCGGGCGGTTGACCAGAAACATAATTACCAATTGGGAGTGGCCTAACAATGGCGGCGACATACAAGCTAGCCAAGACTGGTCATAGATAATATAGCTAACTGGACTGATCTGTATACATACCGTAGCTACGCAAGGAAATTTAGACTTAAGAAAATTTTGACTAATCAAACCCGATTCGTCAGATTCTCTCGCGTATAAATTTCCTTGCGTACGGTATGTAGATCAGTCCAGGTATATTATTTGTGATCAGTCTTACAGTAGCTAGCTTGTATCTCGCCACCATTGTTAGCTGCGGTGAGAGTATCCAGTCCTTGTAATACGCTACGTTTCCGCTTCGCAAACTTGTATAAATACCAGTATACGACTATATTTGCTTCGAAATCGCCATCAGCCACTCTGGATATCAGTAGACAATCGTGCCCTGAGTGCAAATGAAGAACAGAGTCCACGTCCTGTATCCCTTGCAAGCGCAACGAAATTTATTTTAGTTGGATACGCGCTCCTCAACAATAAAATTCAGTTCCGGTCCGGTCCGGTCCGTTCCGGGTTTTAACGAAGGCCATAGTATAACTAGTCACATGGCATACATTATTATTGGCTTTCTATGCGTCTATGTGTTCCGCGCTCTCAGTAGTACCCCCTACCGACTAGCTAACCGCATAACATCAAGATAGAGAATTCATGCAGTATGACTATAAAATGTTGTCTCAGAAATATACATACAGCTTAGCTAACTGCTTATATACTCTGTATACTTTGGCATGAGTGAAGTGTTTAGCTAGTGTTATAATCAAATGGCCAGAATATTCCCTGGCTAGCCTATAGCCACAGAAGTTTAATAGCCTTAACCACCTAGTAATGTGTGCATGGTTACATCTATGTAGCCGCTAGTATGCACTGCTTGAAAGTCACTGCTTACACTTAAGATTTGTTTGAGATTTGTTTGATCTCAGTGAACTTTTTATACTTTTGTGATAAACAAAGGTAGTTACTATACTGTTATGTTGCTATAGTAACATTTATGTATAAACGCATGAAGAGGGAGTACATACCATAATAATGCCCAAAGCACATTTGAGGCATCAACTCTCTATAAGTCATTCAACTTGGCATCAGAAAATCACTGAACCCAAGAAAGCATGCAAAGTAACTACCTGCAGCAGTTAAAACTATAGTGTAAATACCTACCTACCTTCTAACAGCATATTTATAGCTAGCTACACTGCATGTCTTTGGAATAATCAACAAAGATTTTAGCTATGTCTTTTCTAGAATCTTTTCTGGAACAGTCATACATGTTGTGTCTTTATATGCTATATCCAACCACTGCTTTACATCATCTTTGAAACATATTATGTAAAACGTTACACACATGCTAAAACAATATCACCATTGTGACATTTAGCGCTTCCACTGATATTGACAAACCCTATACCAAGTTTTCATCTTCATGATAATGCAGTAGTGATCGACCACCAGTTAAATTACATGTTATTTACACTCTCGTGTCTGGTTCTACTGTATTAGGAAGTTAATGCAGATTTTTGTAATTTAAAATTTGTGGATGTTGGGATGTCAAATAATTAGCCATGTCTATGTATGTGAGACAATCTTTATCTTGCCCTGTTGACCAAAGTGTAACGTGGTGATGTGTGTAGTTGTATGGCATGTACCTAAAATAAGGTCTTACCAGACAAAAGATATTTCCTTTCACATTAGGAGACCATAGAGTTTCTCTGCCTCTACCCACACACTCCAATCTAAATATGTAGACATATCATTTAGTGGACTAATATGGTATATCCTGTCCACAGCCAGCTCATTACTAAAAATATTATCTTTACATTATTATTATGTACTTTAATGGAGGAGACAGACATAATGTACTGCATACAGTCTAATGTGGCTAATTCATGCAAATTTGCCCATTACAGAAGGTGTAATAATGGTATTATGTAGGTGCTGAGAGACCAGAACTCGGTGAACTGTTTGAAAATGTTATTCCTCACTTTGCAAGTTATTGGAAAGATATTGGAGCTTTTCTTAAGATTCCACCTGAAGATTTGAGAGTAATTGACAAGGATGTTCCTGGGAACTGCAAAGAGTGTTTCTATCATATGTTGGATATATGGCTTGAAACCACTCCAAGTGCATCATGGTCAAAGTTAGCAGAAGCTGTGGAATCTGCAACAAAGGCTGAACGTAAGGAAATTTAAGCACATAGCTACCTGTTCCCACTGACTATATACAAAATATGGTACAGTTGAACTTCTCTTATCCAGATCTCTACTATCCTGGGACCTCCAGTCATATATAGGTTATGTGCTTATTAGTCATATGGGGTTTAAATGAAATAGGGATGCCGCAATAGTCATGACATACGACATGTCATGACATAAAGCTCCATGATATGATATGACATAGGCTTCTTTATGTCATGACATAAATAACTCCACACTTTTCGATTCATTTTCGTCAACTTTGATGCAATAAATATAAGAAAATTGACAAATAAATATGAGCAATGTTGGTTGTTGATGTCATAGTTAATATTGCTGATGTTTAAGTTGATGTATTTGCATGTTTGAATCAAAATAGCTATACAACTTCATAAGTAAAAGCTACTTTAATTATGTCATGACATATGACATGTCATGACATAAACATGTGACATAAAAATTTCTATGTCATGGCATCCCTAAGATGAAAGCACAAGAAGGGAGCCAAAAGGTTGCTGTTTACCTTGTGTATTCTACTAATAAAAACAACCACTTGGCTGCTAGTTGATAATGCATTTTTACAGCACAGGGTGTGACCATGAATGCTCTGTAGTGACTTCCCCCTCGACCCACTTACCATATAGCTAGCTGGTAATTCAGTTTCGAAGGATTTTTATTTTGGATATTTCGAAGAGGTCCTTCTATTTGAAAATAAATCCCACAAGTGAAAGCGATGACCCAACTTTTGGCTATTCGCTTGTGTATTCTTCGAACTTTAGCTCAGTTATTACTGATGATAATGGGTAAACTTTATCATTACTGTGCCAATAACCAGAAAACAGGTGATCCAGAATGGGAATCGATGCCATATGCTTTAGACTCTATGGTATACTATCGAGAGCGATAAAGCTAGTGAATTTACTCCACTCGAGACTCCCCAGTCTTCTCTCCAGTGCACAGGAGTGGGGATTATTCTATCAGTAATCAGTTTTTCACGTAGCTATCTTCATAGTTTGTGAAGCGAATTTCCATTTATTTGAAATTCTCCCAGACTTCAAAATATGCATTCTTCGAAATTAAAATCCTTTGAAATTCAGATTTTGCTTCTCGTGCAAAATTTTCTGCTTCGAAAGTAACCCGTTATATGGTAGATAGCAATAACAATATTACCTGTAATCACTTTAGCATAATAGCATGCAATTCTTAGTTTAAAACATTTCTGAGATATGGACGGTGGTCATGATGTATTAGACTGCCTGGATAAGAGAAGTTGCACTGTAGCAGCTAAGTATTTATGCGCAATATTAATGCTTTAAACCAATACATTCCATGGAACTTTGACCATAAAGAACAAACTTCCTCATAGACAATACAAAACATATAATGTTCACCACATTAGTTGATCATGACATTATGTCCTTAGCAATGTTTATGAGTAGTGAAGCACCACACTTAGGTACTGCCACATGTTTTCTTCACAACAAGGAGTTGCCAAAGCACAATTAATGGGTTGAAATTGGTCTATGAAAACTAGACAGTAACACTGAATTTTTATATACATCGTTGAGTAACTTTCAGGCCCATAATAACACCATTAAATAACATATTGAAACATGAGCACATAAAATATACATATGTGCAATTTTATTATGGTATACACTTACGTCAGTGAACTATCAGATATACATGTGTATCATGAAATGTGTACGGCTACGAAAGCTGGTGCATCACATCATGTATATATATTGACAGGAAGAAAGAAAACACAATTTTAACACCTACATATATATTTCCCCTTCTCCAAAGCACACCATTTTTGCATTTAAGCTATTCTCCAGGTAGGCTAGATCACACAGCAAGTTTGAATAAATTCACTAAAGCCATTTGTGAGAAGATATGGGTAGCCAAAGTTTCAAAATTTTCTACATAGTTTTATTCCTTTCTTTTTCTTTCTTGGTCTACAGGGGCCTAAATTATTCTTTTAACCCACTTTGCAAAAATTGCTATAAAATGCAAGCGCGCATTTGAAATTTGGTACAGATAAAGGGTGTATAAAGGTGAATTCATGTACTAAGTTTGCAATGAATCTGACATACATATCTATGGTGCTAGGATTGTTTATTTGCTTAAAATAAGATCAAACTTTTGCCATGACTACAGGGCAGCTTAAGGGAATTACTTCAAATTTAGCATTTAAATAGGTTAACCATCATAGCAGTGCCTTTTAATAGCTTGAAAAATAAAAGAGTAACAGCTACAGCGTTACAGAGCAAAAACAAAAAAACTGGTAAATCAAGAGGTTAAGATACTCTAATAGAACAGTCACTACAAGGTAAAAAGGACATGAAAAAATGTCAAAAAAATCTTACCAGAGTTTGAACCCAGAGACTTCCATACTAAACACTCAATGCTTAACCACTGAACCACCACTATCACGCTTGTTCACCTCACTTTCTACTTTGTAAATATGTAAAAGTTAATAATTTTATAGATCTACCAATGGAAACTCTAGATTGTTCTAGAACATTCTATGTGTGTTCTATTAGAAGTCCTCAAAAATGTGCACTCTATTAAAACATTACAATAATACTGTATTAAAAAAATATTAATATTGAAATAAAACATGCGATACAATACTCTGTCTTCAATAATCATCATTGTAAAAAGCCTCGGTGAAAAGCTGTGAAATCAAAGGTGGCAGCTAAGAAATGGCTGCAATGATGTCAATGCTAATAGATGTTGATAATGCACACTTTCATCCAGGGTTTTGAAGGCCGCACCATTTTATCACAGCTTGGCTGTTTATGTGTGGATAAATATTGATAGTATAGTTAGTTCACTGTTGGTTGCACCATTTTAATATCATCATCAAATTAAATATTTTCCACCTAGCTATGCTTTGCCAAATTTTACAAACTGCAACACATCACTAGGGCTAAATTGAATCAAAATTTTGGTCTCTTATGCTTATATGCTCTGTCACTATTTTCACATATTTTAATGCAGCTTAATTTATTGACTGAAAGTAGCCTATATAATGCCAGCTTAGAGTTGCTATAATAAATCAGGAAAATGTCACTATAGCTCTTCCCCCACTTAGAGTCTGGTGACGTTTCCTACCTGAAATCTACTCCTGGATCTGACTGTTATTGGGTATCATACTTTCTTTGGTAATGGTTACGTACATACATATATTTTCTACAGGTATGGAACTTGCCAATACTGAAATACTTCTAAAAGAACGTTATCAAAATACACGATTTACTGGACCAGATGAGGAAATATGGCCACTATGGCCAGATAAGCCTGAATTGTTCACTAGCATTGCATTAGTCCATCACAAGAACAAAGGAAAGTCCACAAAGGCCGTTAATGCAATGGCCGGTTTTAGGAGAAATGGAAATATTAGTACAATGCCAAACGTGCTTCGAAGATCACGTCTATTATCTCTGAGACAAAACATGATGCGTAATTCAACAGAACTGACAGCAGAATACTTAGCACACAAAACCATCAATAAAAATATTGCAGACATATTTAGACCTACAGATGATTTGTGCTCACCACGAGTCATATTAATTGATGGAGCTCCTGGAATTGGTAAGACATACTTGTGCAAAGAAATTGCTTACCAGTGGTCCCAAGGACAGATTCTTACTCACAAAAGGTTTCTTTTTCTTCTTCATGCTCATGATCCAAGACTTCAATCATTGAAACATGTAAAAGATTTGGTTGCACTCTTCTGTGACTTCAAGAACGAAGAGACAATTGATATGATTTATTGGCACATAAAAGAAACACAAGGAGAAATTCTTACAATTGTATTGGATGGATATGATGAATTTTATGGGGGGCTGCAAAATGATCATTTGCTCTCCTGCATAATCAGGTGTGAGATTTTGCCTAAATGTGGTGTGGTTATTACATCTCGCTCTTTTGCCTGTGGATCTTTGTGTGGACAGGCTGATCGTCGAATGGAAATACTAGGCTTTACCAGCAATGACAGGCAGGACTATATCCAGAGAGCATTGGAAAAGAATCCAGATGACATAGCAAGGCTAACAAATTACTTGGACAGTCATCCTACTGTTGACAGCCTGTGCTATATTCCACTGAACCTGACCATTTTACTCCAGTTGTTCACAGAAAATGATCGAAATTATCTTCCTCAATCTCGTACTGAGTTGTATAAAAAATTTGTCGACTTGACCATCACACTTCATATTATAAAAGATGAAAAGATGTACAAACAGCCACAAAGAGGAGATCCTTTCAAGGGCTCTATAAAGCAGAAACTGGCACAGTTTTCATACAATGCTTTAAGGAAGGCCCATGTGGTTTTCAGTTTTGAAGAAGTTAGTAGAGTATGTCCAGAAATTGTGCAAAACTCTGGGAGAACCATACATGGGTTTGGTTTGCTCCAAGCCACACAGCATTTTACTACAAATGGGCCAACCTTGTCTTTCAATTTTGCTCATTCTTCAGTTCAAGAATACCTCGCAGCATATTACATACAATCCTTACCTGATGACAGACAGTTGGATCTCCTCAGAGATACATTCTGGGATGAAAGATACCTCAACACATGGATCATATATGTGGGCCTTACTCAAGGTAGATCTTTTGCATTTAAGCATTTCCTGTCTGGGAACCAGTTCTCTATCACCAGTAGACTTTTTAGAGAGTTCCACATTGACCAGAGAATATTACAAGTTAAAATAAATCGCCTTCGCCTTTTTCAATGTTTTAAGGAAGCCAAAAATGAAACCATGTGTAAAAGTGTAGGTGAGTCAATGCAGAATAATCAAGTTGATCTTAGTGGAGAAACACTGCTACCAAACCATGTTGTCACCCTTAGTTTCTTTTTAACTCAGTCATACTTACTGGATTGGGAGAAATTAGATCTTTCTAAATGCAATATGCAAGATGTCGGTTGTGGTATCCTGTGGAAGGAATTAGCTTCAAGTGCAAAATCCAAAGTTCGCATCAAAGTTATGAATTACCCTGGAAACAAACTGTCTGCATTGGCTGCACCTGCCATAGCAAACTTAGTACAATCATGTGAGACAGAGGAACTTTACATTTCTAACAACCTATTTGGTGATGAAGGAGCCAAAAAATTTACTTCTCATTTATCTAGTGACACCAGTTTAAAACTGCTATTGATGGATGGTAATAACATTTCAGCTGGTGTAGCAGAAGAAATTGAACAAGAACTCACTACTACTACTTCTTTGCACATTGTTGGGATCACATCTCACCAACTATATGTAAGAAATGAGCCTGGAGATGACATTGCTGAAGTGTTGAGATGTTACACTGCCTTAAGCAAATTTAGCATGTGTAATTGTCCAGTTGATGTTGAACATCTGGAAACAATCTTAGACCTGTTATTTAAGAACGCTAGCCTCCACACTTTACACTTATCTCATATTGGCTTAGACAAATCAATGGTTAAATTGCTTGTTACCAAACTGTCTTCATTAAGATGCTTATCAGATTTGTCTCTCGCAGAGCCCAAACTTGCAGCAGATGATGTAATTGATAATATATCTGTCTCTAGCACTGCTAAAATAGCAATTATTTCAGCTAACAAAATTCTTGCTAGGCATTCCACATATTTGGAGATAGCAAAATTTCTGAGACTACACTCATCTATAAGGGTTCTGGAAATTCCAAAGTGTTTACCACAAGAAGAGCAATTTGTGGACAGTCTTGTAACTGCCATAGGAGCAGCATCGTGGATACAAGAAGTTGATGTTTCCCAGAATCAGTTGGGACCTATCGGAGTCCAAAAACTTGCTAAAGCCATCAAAGATATGCCAGGATTAAAATCATTAATTGTGACCGGGCCTGCGATAATAGGCCATGTGGGCACATGATTATTGCCTCCTTTTGCACACTTTCATCACTCATAACGTTTTGTAACATTATGCTATGGCATTGCAATTTTTAGTTCTTAGTAAGCATTTAATTGGCATCATGATGCAAGTTACAGAATGGAAATATACTTTTCCAGTACTGAGATATGACTTGTAGAGTGATGGGGTGTAGTTTGTGCCCACATGCCCTGTTTTCGCAGGCCCGGTCACAATTATGAGAGGTAATGGCATCAACGATGTCGCCGCAATAGCCTTAGCTGATAGCCTAGGAAACAAAATTGGTTTGGAAGTACTGAATTTGTGCACAAATAAAATTTTATCACAAGGAGCTATGGTAATTTCCAAATCTCTTCAGGAGAACAAAACACTTAAAGTACTCAACTTGCAGAACAATGGTATTGAGTTAGATGCAGCACAAGAATTATCCTGTATGCTTGTTAGCAAAACAAATCTGTCAGAATTAAACCTTTCACAAAATAATCTTAAGACTGAAGGTATGATTATAATTGCAAGAGCGCTACAAAAGATTGCAACCTTAAAGGTATTGAACATGAGCTCCAATAAGATACTGATGAAAGCATCAAGTGATATTGCTGAAGTTATCAAAAGTAATACCTCACTGGAGGTGCTAAATGTTTCAATGAACAAGTTAGATAGTTTTGGATGTATTAAACTGTGTAAGGCTCTACAAAAGCAGCACCCTAACCTAAAAGTTTTTAATATTAGCAGTAATGGAGTCAAATCTGTGGCAGCTAATGAAATAGCACGCACTTTACAAGACAAACAGAAACTGGAAGTGGTGAATGTGTCGTGGAATGAATTTGAAGGTAATTTAGCAACAATTGTTGCATCCTTAAAATCCACAAAACTGTTAAAGGAGTTGACATTGAGACAGAGTGGCATTGTGAATCAGAAAGCTGTCAATAAAATCTGCCAGGTTATAAACGAAAACTCATCGCTTGAACTATTAGACCTGGGATCCACCAAGCTGCACAATATGGGTGCATATAAAATATTTGGTGCTCTAAAAGAAAATACAACGTTGAAGGTCCTCAATGTTTGTCGAAATAATTTTGACGACTCTGCAGTAGAACAGTTATCCTTTTCACTTGCAAACAATTCAGCTCTAAGTGAATTATTGCTGCATGACAATCCCCTCAGTGATCTAGTGATAAAACAAACTGTCTTCAAAATTCTGTCAAGCACATCACACTTGAAAAACATTTGGGTACCACAAATAAGTAACGACAGAATATGTACAGAAATTGTTTGTGAAATAGAAAAGATTAACAGACTTAGAGCAGAAGACAATCAACTAAAGTTTTCCAACTGGTAACAATATATTGTACATGTTATATAATAATGTATTTGTGTCCATGTTCACACATCGACTTCCCTTTCATTCATTGCATTTAATCACAATAATAGTAGTAAAGCTTTTAAAAGTCAAAAGTTACAAATTGTAGACAACAATATACTGTACACAGTGGCCTCATTGGCCTGTGTATAATGATAAGAACACTTGGTTGCTTGGAAGATCAACTTAAGTCATAGGAATCATACAGTAAGATTGTCCTTGAATGCTGTGTATTCACCTAGCAATTAACCAATGTGTAATCAGATTATCAGAGCTATGGGTGGGATTCAAGAGTTATACAGTACCTCCAGGGAATACTGGTGATCATGACTATTTTTAATCTCGAAGGTGCAAGAACAACTTTGTATTTCTATTGAGCAATCTCAAACATTTTGCATAGTATAATATACTGTACATGCAGTTTAGATAGTTATAGCTGTACAGAGATTGTCAGCAGCACTGATGGGGCAACTGATTAAATACCCATAACACACACACACACACACACCTCCACACACACACACACACATACACACACATCCAAATAATCAGCTGCATACGTATTACACATGCAAACAGTTGATATCTATATTACTGCAATATCACAATCATGCATGACCCATTTTTTAAATGCACTTAAGATAGTAATGTACTACTACTTTAAAAACAAGTAAAGATGGTTTAGAAATGTAGAAATACTATACACATGCATATTAACAAAATTATTATAAAAACAATAACTTCTATAATAATCATACATAGTAATAATACATGATAAATATTCAGAAAAACAAAATGTGCAGAAGTACTTGTTATATACTAAATATACAATGTAACTATTAGATCATCATCACACGGCAACTATATTATTATTATGCATGTTGTTGCAGTATACTTGAGAAAAACAAAGATATTGTACTAGCAATATAACGTGGTCTAAAAGATCCTAAATATTGCACCAAACATTACCACCTAGTTTGATTGACTTCTACCAATAATTTTATAAAACATTCTGAGCTGTTGGTAAGGAATTAACGAAGTTGTGTTGTAATGCTTTCCAAAAGGTAACTGTTGCTTTCCTACAGGGGATAAATATATGGCATTGTATCACCTAAAGTCTTTATATAGAGACTCAAGAAGCCTGATAGGATTTATAGACTTTATTCTTGATCATTTAGCTTTTATCAACTGAATGTAACTTGCTGAAGTTTAAAGTGTACAACTGTTAAAACACTTTAGTACAGCAACTGAATTATCATGCATGCAGAAAATTCATGTGTGTACAATAACTGTACTCAATTCTACAAGAATTCCACATGATTACATATTGTTTCTTTTTAATTACATTTCCAGCTATAGTAGGGCAGCTTAGCTGGTGGAAGTGGACACTCTGAACAAAAGCACCAATATTTTTTTGCATACTACCCAGGTTGGTAGCTTTCAGTTTTTGATAGGAACCAATTCATCCAATCACCCTGTGGCGGTGCTAAAGCATTTTAAGATGGCTGCCATAGTTAGTAAAGTGGCTTTTTGTTTATTTCTTCCTTAGGCATTGTTTAAATTGTTAATATTTGGCATCAAATTATAGGGCTTATATTGTGAAACAGCTTGCTTTTTAGTTGAAGTCAATAGCTTGTTCCATGGTGGAGTTGTGATCATTAATATAAGCCAGAAATCATCAAATCAGCCCCGCCCACGCATTTAATTACAAATGCGATGAAGTTTGCTTTTGATGTCTTACTCCTGATCAGTTCATCATTAAGACATGTTAGGGATATTGTAGGCATATATTCCACGTACAATGTTACCATAGAAACCCAAACACTTGTCTGTTACCCTAGAAACCAAAAAAAACGCAAAAACATTTCAATAGTACTAGTCTAGTAATCCTTCACGTATCACGTGTAAAATTGCACAAGTTATAAGCTGTTTATTCATTATAACTATCACGATAGCGAAGTAAATATCAGATTATACCTGCACTATTTAGAAAACAGTATGCAATGAATCTAAATCCAAATAAATCAAGAAAAATAATTTACTAAATTTTACTGTATATGAAAACCTTAGTAGTCTATCAAGTGTCATCACTCTCAGTATTAGCTATGTTTCTCAATCTACACAGTGACAGTTACAGAACTCTGTGCACTTCCAACCAGCTTTTCTGCATGAACATCTGCCACCACAGCTCTTATATTTACACTTGACTAGTTCACTACAAGCTTTAGCAGCTATAGGTAATGTGCTCCACACTGGAACCCAGACATTGCACTCATCAAGTATCCGTCCCCAGCCTTCTGGAGGTGGAATCTGTTGCTCACTGCTGCACTACAGGGTATATGTAGCTTGGTATGCCACTCATTTGGTATGCTGCAACAGTGCATCTTGTCTTGGGGGGGTAGCTTCAGGGCTGCCCATAGCAGGGCAACTGGGGAATTTTGCCCCAGGCCCCATCCTGAAGGGGCTCCAGGGGCCCCCATCAAGGGCCCCTTGAATAACTGTTTAAAAGATCGATATACTCTAATAGAGCAGTCAAGATCTAGATACTCTAATAGAGCAGTAACAGTTTCAGAGGAGCAGTGTAGCAAGCTTAGAAATAAGGAGGTATAGTTGGTGAGGGGCAGCTATTGTCATTGTCAGCACGTAATGACCTTTTCTTTCTTGGTCTTCGACTTACATATGCAGCTAGGCTGAAGTTGTGATTCAGAATAGAACCCTCCTTGCCCCCGGGGCCCCACTTTAACTCTTTGTCCTGGGCCACTTAATTTCTCTGGGCAGCCCTGGGAAGCTTCTCCACTATCCTACCCTTGTGGCAAAGTAAATCTCACACATTGTAGCTCACTTGTTTTGTCAGACATTACTACTGTAAAATGTTCTAGCAACTTGAAATGCAGAGAATCAATATCTATATTTAAAGGTGGAGTGTCATGTAGTTGAAATGTTTGTGTTACATTATTGAAACAATTCCATGCCTCCCATTCTGATCTCTTACCCTTATCGTAAAAATTTAATGAAGATGTAGTGTCACAACCTGTGAAACTATATTATATGAAAATCTGTATAGAGCAATGTATCTCAAGCTTTTGACAGATGGCACTTAAGTAATTAAATTGTTTGCCAGCACCAAAGGCACCCAATAAGGCTTTGACAGAAAGCTACAAGATGGTTGAACATGCCAATTTTAAAATCTGTATCAAGAGTGCAGTTGGTTTGGCCATTCATAAGAGCTGCGTGTCAGCTTCTATATATGTGACTGTCTCTGGGAAAACCGGTCTTATCGCCCATTTAAAAGTATTGAGAAACGTCGGTTTTAAATATTCAGAGTGTTGTAGCTGGCCAATTGTGGTAGCTACTCATACCAAATTTTCACACGTTTTACAACAGTTTCTTACCTTCCTGGTCATCCATTGAAGAAGTAGTCAACAGCTAAGTTTCCCGCCGTTTTAGATAGTTTTTAAACCGAGGTTGTCTGTATCAGGCAAGCTCCAGACTGAAGGGTGGGAGGCGGGGGGCCTGGAAGGCGAGATCCAGAAGGGTGGGAGGCGGGGGGGCCCGGAAGGCGAGATCCAGAAGGGTGGGAGGCGGGGGGCCCGGAAGGCGAGATCCAGAAGGGCGGGAGGCGGGGGCCCTGGAAAGCGGGCAAGATGGTCACGGTGTTAAAAATTTGAAAAGAAACATGTTGGGATGAATGAGTCCAAGTTATGGGCCATTCAGGGCTCAGAATTGGCTAAAATGAAAGAAAATTTACAGCACAGGTCATTGTCCAACACCACGGAGCAGTACAGCCACACTCAGCTATCTCCTGGTTGGCCTGTAACGAAAAATTTGGTCCGGGGCAAAAATTGGTCCGGCCGGGCCATTTTCAGTCGACCAAATTTAGCCCGGACCATTTTTAGCATCCGAAATTGGTCCGACCTGACCAAAATTGGTCCGGCCCAAACCTATAGTTGGCCACATGCACTCCTGACCACTCGGACCAATATTGGTCGACCAAAATGGGTCCGGGTGGACCACTAACGCATGCAGCCAATGATGCATAGCTATAAGTTGTTTGTGACGGAACACTGCAGCCGACCGTAGCTATAGCTATTCTCATTTATCAATCTCAAATAATGAGCATTGCAGGCATTATTACTGCGTGGATTTGTGCTTAAAAGGTTATCCAACAAGGGCACGGATCATTACATGCATGGGATCAGCTAATGCTGCTATAGCTGCATTGGAGGTGCTTAAGATCGAGATACTCTAATAGAGCAGTCACCTATAACATTCATCACCAGGCATTGATCCAAAAATAAATGAAGGTGGGTGGCTACCCAGCTTAGCCCAGATTTTAAGTTGAGAGTCCAAATTTACATCAGGAAGAGCTGATACTGTTGTTGTTTGGCTTGTACAGTGAAGCGCATGCACAGTAGCATGTGAACTGTGCTCTTATGCACATATAATGTCTGATCATGAGTTAACACTAATGGTTAGAACAATACATCTGTAGCACCTGCATGTGTACATACTACACGTACATTCCTCTCTTTTGTATGTGATATGTAGGAGTCACTAGGAGATGATAGCTTAGGTTTGCTCCATTAAATAACTTAATGTGAACTATCATCTCCTACTGATCACATGTTCCTGCTGGTATAAACATTCCTTAAAAGTTATAGCTATAATATTCCCTGTATGCTTTTCACTACTTAACCAACTTTAAAATTTTACCAATTTTCACCTGTGCACATATATATACCAATAGGAGATGCAGACATTGATCCAGAAATAAACCAAGGTAGGTGGCTGGCCCAGATTTTAAGATGAGAGTATTGAATGTCTTGGTAGTTACATCAGGGAGGAAGGGCTGACAATATTATCATCTATAGCTAGTACAGTGAAGCACATAGCTAGTAGCATGCCCTTGTGAACATAATAAGGCCGGGAAAACTTGATTAATTGTTTCTCATCCCCACCCGCATCCCTTTTTACCTCACCACCTCTAATTTCATTGTTGCTGTTATCAATCACGTGCACACGTATTTTGATGTTAGGAAGGCTGGTTATCATTTATAGCACAGCAAATGTCACTTACACCTCAGAAAAGGTAGCTAATACGTCAGTAATAGTTCTTAAAAGGTTTTAGTTAACCTTTATAACAGACAGCTTGATTTGGAGTATTTCTTTACTAATAAATAATGATAAATAACCTCCCACCCACATGGAAATCTGAATTTTTGTGGATGAGAAACTAGTAATCAAGTTTTCCTGGCCTAATGTATTTTGTAATCCCAGTACAGGCTGATCATGAGTTAACACCAGTGGTTAAAACAAACTATAATACACCTGTGCACACGCGACACGGACATACTGCACATTCCTCTCTGTCATAATATTAGTGATATCATATCAGAACAATTCAATATATTTTAATGTCATTCAGTTATAGTATGAAAATGTACTGTTTGTTCAATTAGAATTTCAAAAAAAAACTGATTCTACAGAAACCTGCTAATTTTAGCAACTTTTATATGCTCACCTGTATAGCACGTATATCATATAGGGGGTGGGTGGGTGGGAGGGTGCGGAGGGGAGGGGAGGGGAGGGGTGGGTGGGTGGGTGCGGAGGGGAGGGGAGGGGAGGGGTGATGGGTCGCCCACGCACAAGAAGTGCTTGACAGTGAAAAACAGTCTATAAGTATCATGCAACTGTTTAAATATATACGTTCTTTGATATTGTATATACATTAGTTTGCCAGTGATAGTTATAAATGGTGAACAGAATGTAATGAATTTCCCGCCCACGCACAATTCGCGCCTTTGTTAAAATGGCCTTGCTCAAAGACGATTAAATGTCTATGACGTAGTTTTTTGTATAAATACTTTGGTTTGTTTATCATGCTGTAATATTGTGCTGCTGTGTATGCTATAATAATATTCAGGGGCGTAGGGAGGGGGGGTTCCGGGGGGTTCAGGAACCCCCCTGTAAAATTTTGACTTCTGCAAGCAGGATCCTAATACACCATTTAGTGTGGCAGGACAAAATGAGTGAGTAATATAGTGTAATGGCACAGCACAACAATTGATAAAGCTTGCATTCATCTCTCAAGGAAGGATTTACAGAGGTAACATGAGCCTTAGGCTTCTTCAAAACTTGTTAAAAAGATCGATATACTTTAATAGAGCAGTCAGATATATACTCTAATAGAGCAGTCAGGTTTATATTCTAATAGAGCAGTCAGGTATACTCTAATAGAACATGCATGTAAATATATCCATGTCCATATGAAGTTTTTCAGACATTCTAACATTAAATGCAAAACTTAGCATGACCTTATACTGCTATAGCTTTGGTGTGCAGTGTTATGCAAAATGAATTCATGCTATGCATATTTGTATAGTTATATTGTTTTGATTGTAAGTCATTCCATTTGTATCAGTGGATTCATGGCTCTTATACCACAGTGAGATAACTATCACTTACAGATTACTAGTATGTGTCTCTATGTGTTATGCTGTCTGTTTCCACTAGGTGGCTTTATCTAGTACTACCTTCATCGTGGGGCACTTATATGCATCACAATTAATGTACTTTTGCATAAAATATAGCAATTTGCTGAGTTTTGATTCATTAAAATATTGAAAGTCTCTCAGCGGCTGGGGGCTGTGCCCCCAGACCCCTGCTTCTGGTAACTCAATGCTGGTCTGGAACCCCCCTTCAAAAAATCCTGGCTACGCCCCTGATATTAATGCTTATATTATTATTTTAATGATGTTTCTATTACTTTAGTGCACGGTGGGAGGTGGAAGCGTCCATGATGACGATTGGGCACTGTGCAAATAAGGTGAGTGTATGCTTTGTACAAAGAAGCCCACGTAGCTGTGCAGGGATCATCTTCTGTACAGGCTCAGCTTCGAATCTGTATAGTCTTTTTGCTTTTGTTTTTTTGAGGGGTAGCCAACGCCCATGCAAAACACCGAAATGGTGTACCAGAGGGGTTTCCAACGCCCACGCAAAGCACCCAAATGGTATGTACGAGAGTCCCAATCTTTATGTATTTTAAAAGCATTTAGTGAGATTGTTAACTAGTAACTACCTGTACAATTGTTGATCTCCATCTTGTTTTAGCTATTCGTGATCGATCATTGTCTACTTTGTTAAACTCACTTTCTCCATTATTTTAACGTGATTTTGGATTTAGGATTTGGTTTCTAAAATATTTGTGTATTTCTGATTGGATTTCTCACATAGTGCACAAGAGTCCCAAGGCATTGGCTACCCCTCGCTTTTTACCAAAAGTCAGTTCATCTCTAGTTGACAAAGGTAGTCTGACCATCTAATTATGATATTAGAATCTAAATTAAATTCTTGATCACAGATACACATTTCCCTTGTTGCTATATGTGGTGGACCACAAAATTAACTAAAGTAAACAACCCTTACCATACCTTGTAGTGTTTTGTTTTTATGTGAATATGTAGTGTAGTGTGTGTGTGTGTATGTGAATGTGTGTGTGTGCGTGCGTGCGTGCGTGATAAAGATTTTTTAAAATTCACCAATTAAAATGTGACCGTTTTTTCCACAGGTTTACATGCTGGAGATTTGCAAACAGCTAACTTGAAAGTTTTATAATGACCATTTTTTTTTTTAATTAATACTTATTTGAATACATTTACAAAGGTGGATCATGTAATCAAAATTGTTTAACATGTTATTAGTATGATGTACAAGGGCTATTGACCATTGAAAAGTTGATGAATTAAACATTCACGAAAGGAATGCTTCTCCATTGCAACTCGCTCATCCAATATAGCGCGCGCATCACTAATAATCAGTGCTCAGCCGGGGTATGCGACTATGAGCCTTATCCGCAATTACGTCACAACGCGAAAATAACGTAAAAATGGCGAAAAGTGTGGGGGCCAAGTGGGATACTTTGTATGGAAGGGATAACGTTTCGAGATGTTCCACATGAAGAATGCATGTGAAAACTCTGGTGAGGCTTATTAACTATCTTACTATGTAGGGCACGCATTTTCGTACTTCTCGAGTAGTCCTACGGTCTGCTTTTGGTTTCTTCCCAATGGCTCTCTGTACAAAAGGCCCCCACACTTTCCGCCATTTTTGCGTTGTGACGTAATTGCGGATAAGGCTCATTGGATTGAGATGGTGATTTTTATAAAATTATTTGTATCATGTACAACGTTCGTCACGAACGGTATAACTAGCTGAAGTATTCAAGCAAGGAGCGATCTAGCCTTGTATCACCGGGATTCGTTAAAAAGTTCGCGCCTAGATTGTTGGGGTGAGCCAATATTTTCATTGCCAATGGTTTTATGTGTAATGTTAAACCCCCTACTTTGTACCATGAAAAAGGCCGTAGCTGTTACGTTTTACGTGAAAGTAGATGTCATGCTGGCCATTCCTGCTAGAACCGGGGAAAGGTTTAAAATTTATCTGACGCTCCATGACAGAGCCTTGAAAACCTGCTTCCAGTGTAGACGCGTGTAGCTATCTTGTAAACGAAAAAAAAATTTTAAAGATATGTTTAGATTTTTTTTGATTGAAATGTGGTTAGGGTTAACCATTGGTAGTACCAATGGTGTGTGTGGTCATATCAGATCAACAGTTGGTAGAATTGACCCCACCAATATTGCATTCTGGGCTTTCCATGTAACAATCATTCGCCTGTATCACCAGTATGTAGGAGATGATAGTTTAGGTTTACTCCATTGAATAACTAAATGTGAACTGTCATCTCCTACTCATGACATGCCCCACAAGAAGAAACATCACCATAAAGGTTATACCCGTCAAGCGCCGTTTTAGCGAAAATTGAAGTACAGCGAATCACCTTTTAAACAAGTGTATTTTGTAGAGCACCTCACCCAATAACCTAAAACAGCAAAAAAAATCCATCAAAATTTATGACTCGTCTATATCCCAAACAGAAGGCACCGAACCCACCATTTAAAACTAGACCATTGGTAGGCTCCATCCCCTGAGTTACAAGTTAATCCAAAGAGGGTCGATTTTTTCATTGTCAACCCTACATATATTGATTGTTAAAAAAGACAAATTCCTGTTCCATGAAGTGGACCTTTGGCTGTGGTACTTGAAGAATTGTGATCAAGGTTGTCAAGTGCACCAACAGTAAACAGACAAGTTAGCTGGAACAACAATTCCCTTCTCTTCATATTCCTTCAAACAGCAGTTGTTAACTGGCTTTCTATTTCAAAAACCCTGTTGTAGCTATTACATTTACACCTAAGCCATATAGATGGTTTATTCAGGGCCGTCCACGGGGAGGGGGGGGGCAACTGGGACGTTTTCCCCCGGGGCCCAGCCTGAAAGAGGCCCCAGGAGGCCCCACGAAGGGCCCCTTGAATACCTGTTTAAAAGATCGATATACTCTAATAGAGCAGTCAGATCTAAATACTCTAATAGAGCAGTCACAGTATTCTTCAGAGGAGCAGTGTGGCAAGCTTATAAATAAGAAGATATGGTTGGTGATGGGTAGCTATTGTCATTGTAAGCATGTACTGACCTCTTTTTTTTTTTTTGGTCTTCAACTTACAGCTTGGGTGAAGTTGTGATTCAGAATGGAAACCTCCTTGCCCCATGCAGGGGCCCCACTTTAACTCTTTGCCCTGGGCCCCTTAATTTCTCTGGATGGCCTTGGGTTTACTACCTTTTTATACCTAGTTTCTCTGTGAATTAGAGAGGCAATGGAGGTTGTCTCTTCAATAAATGATGAGACTCAAAAGTAGTTGGTGTGTGCTTACTGAAATTTAAAAAGGAGTGTTTGTGAAATTGTGAGGCTTACCTGTGAATCGGTGGAATCTTGACATTATAAGTCAACATCATTTAGCATCATGGATACGAGACAGGATGGCACTGACTGTTGCTGACAGCCAGGTGGAAACTTACTTTGTAACCTGTAATGTCTTTTCACACAATCTTGGCAGCTCTAGCCAACAATACCATTTATAATTCATGATCTTATGTGGTAGCCTGTTTTAACATCTCCTGTATATACGTATCAAGAGTTCATAATATATATATACCTAAATGATATATTATGAACTCTTGTACGTATACATTGCTAAAAACCATAAGTTTATTATTGCCATCGTTTTGTTCTTGTACTTGTAGAAAATATACTCCCTAAATGAAACTCTGTTAATCTCCTTCTAAACATCTAGGCTATACAATCTCCTTCCATACAATTGGTAAGACAAGACAGGACAAGCCATCTTATCTGTTGACTGACGTCAATGGGAAATCACACCTGAAATACTGCTTCCTACAGTACCTTCCTTAGCTTGAATTTGGGATGCTCTCTGTATTTCTCATTGCTAATTTTACATAACAAGACTTATGCCATGCTGCCTGGTTTACTAGTTCTTCAGTTGTAATATCATTGCTGAACTTTAGGACAGCTAGCAATGTTCCAAGCACTAACATTAGTGAGAAATGAGTTGTATGCTACTGACAGGTCCCTGTCTCCTTTTGCACTGAGTTGGCATTTCAGTGGTTCCTTTGTCTTTTGGCTGACGGATCAAACACATACTTTAATCCATATTTAAAATTTTAGTTCTACTACATCTGTTAGTTAGGTGGCTTAGCAAAAAAATGTGGACACAACTGACAAAAGCACCAATTTTTTTCTGTGAGTTCCTTACCTCATTAGATTAAAATTTTGATAGGATCCACCTCAGGCATGCATGTTGGGAAGCCATCCAAGGCTCGGAAATAAGCCTTTTTGTAATTTTGGTATTTTAAATAGTAATTTGAAACCTTAGAATAACCTAGAGTATTTTAAGTGACATTAAATTATAAAGTATGTCATTAAATTATAAATTATGTCATTAAAATTTAATTTATGTCATTAAAATTTAAATATTTATCAACACATGTCTATGTTTATGTGTTTTATTTACAATTACTCTATTAGAGCAGTCGGGCTACTAGAGCAGATTGGGCAGTCCTGTAACACAAAGATAAGCACATCTCCACTCTGCATTTTACATTCACTTGTACCACAATCACTTAAAGCATGCAATAATCCACCAGACCACCACCACAAGTATCCCTAGGCTATGTTGTGTTGTGCAGTGTATATGCACTCGCCTCAAGCATGTACGTATTTTGACAGATGGAATCTTTAGATTAGTTTGCTCTGAAGTGTATAATTTCCAGCCTAGGGGACCAGATCTAGGAGTGTTTATCAGAAATTTAACCGTGTACTTGCTTATAGGAAAAGCTAGTAGAGTACATTTCATCAATTGTTTGCTTATGATACAACAATCGTATTATAACAGAAAGATAAAAATATCAAGGGAAAGAACTAAGCTCTTCTGAAAACTAATCAGTGCTGCATGGTCAAAATCAAGACACACGATAGTGTGTCGTGCGGCCCAAGAAGCCGGCGCGCCACGCCGTGAGTATATTGACAGGAAGAACGAAACCGTCATTTTCACACCTTTGTATCTCGGTGATCACTTATCTGATTGGAACCAAATTTGCTACACAGTTGCCCGCCAGCCAAGGGAGTCTACATTCCAAATTTGAAGGAAATCGCTCCAGCCATTGCCGAGATACGAGCTGCCAACGTTTCGTTTTTTTTCTTCGTTTTTTTTCTTCTTCTTCGTCTTTTCGCACACTTGCAAAAATTGCTATAACAAGCAAACGCGTACTCCGATCGCCTTGAAATTTGGCACACAGAAAGGGAGTCCAAAGGCGAATCCTAGCATCAAATTTGGTACAAATCCGATGAATGGTTCAGGAGTTATGACCGATTATTCGCGTAAAACAAGATCGATTTGTTGTCACGCCTACAGGGTAAACCGCTTCATGGAATGAGTTGAAAATTGCTATGTAGATGGAGTAACCATCGTAGGAGTGCCTTTTGGTGGTTTGAAAGGAATCGAGATAAAGACCACGGAGATATGACACAAAACCCAACCTGTGTCACAATTACGCGATCGATTTTTATGAATAAAAAAGTATTAGTTTTCACGCCTACTAGGCAAACCGCTTAGAGCAATGAGCTGAAAATCGGTGTATAGCTGGAATAATCTTCATAGAAAGTCCTTGCAGTAGTACAGAAGAATCGGATTACAAACCACTGAGTTATGATTCGAAAGCCAACTCCGTGTAGCAAATGCGAGATCGAGATACTCTAATAGAACAGTCACCCTAATAGAGCATTCGGCTAGTTTACTCCATTATAGAATTTTATTACATCACAAGTTATTCTGTAGGGAGTTCAGCTGCAAACAGTTAATCTTATAGACAGTTCAGCAAAAAGACAGTCACCATGTGGAGAGTTAAGCAAATATATCACTATAGAGATTCAGAACATTACAAGTCACACTGAAGAAAGTTCAGCTATGAACAAGTCATGCACTGTGTAGAGAATTCAGCTACAATTAAGTCACTCTCTAGAGAATTCAGTTACACAGAATTCAGCTACACACAAGTCACTGTGGAGAGAGTTTAGCTACAAACAAATTACCCTTTAGAGTGATCAGCTATAAACAAAACACTTTGCAGGGTGTTCAGCTGCAACAAATCAACCTTTAGAGCGATCAGCAATGAACAAATCAACACAAATCTACCTGTAGAGAGATCAGCTAGAAACAAATCACCCTGAAGAGAGTTCAGCTACAAAAAATCACCCTGTAGAGACATCAGCTAGAAACTAGACACAATGTAAGGAGTTCAGCTACAAGCAATCACCCTGTAGAGAGTTCAGCTAAAACAAATCAACCTGCAGAGAGATCAGCTACAAACAAATCACCTTATAGAGAGTTCAGCTACAAACAGATTACCTGTAGAGAGATCGGCTACAAACAAATCAACCTGCAGAGAGATCAGCTACACACAAATCAACTTGTAGAGAGATCAGCTACAAACAAATCACCCTGTAGAGAGATCAGCTAGAAACTACACACAATGTAAGGAGTTCAGCTACAAACAAATCACCCTGTAGAGAGATCAGCTACAAACTAGACACAAAGTAAGGAGTTCAGCTACAAGTAAATTACCCTGTAGAGAGTTCATCTACAAACAAATCAACCTGTAGAGCAATCAGCTAGAAACAAATCACCCTGAAGAGAGGTCAGCTACAAAAAATCACCCTGTAGAGAGATCAGCTAGAAACAAATCACCCTGAAGAGAGGTCAGCTACAAAAAAATCACCCTGTAGAGAGATCAGCTACAAACAAAACACCCTGTAGAGAGTTCAGCAACAAAGAAACCACCATGTAGAGAGTTCAGCTACAAACAAATTACCCTGTAGAGAGATCGGCTACAAACAAATCAGCCTGTAGAGAGTTCAGCTAAAACAAATCAACCTGCAGAGAGATCAACTACAAACAAATCACCTTATAGAGAGTTTAGCTACAAACAAATTACCCTATAGAGAGATCGGCTACAAACAAATCAACCTGCAGAGAGATCAGCTACACACAAATCAACTTGTAGAGAGATCAACTACAAACAAATCACCCTGTAGAGAGATCAGCTAGAAACTACACACAATGTAAGGAGTTCAGCTACAAATAAATCACCCTGTAGAGAGTTCTGCTAAAACAAATCAACCTGCAGAGAGATCAGCTACAAACAAATCACCTTTTAGACAGTTCAGCTACAAATAAATTACCTTGTAGAGAGATCGGCTACAAACAAATCAACCTGCAGAGAGATCAGCTACACACAATTTAACTTGTAGAGAGATCAGCTACAAACAAATCACCCTGTAGAGAGATCAGCTAGAAACTAGACACAATGTAAGGAGTTCAGCTACAAGCAAATCACCGTGTAGAGAGTTCAGCTACAAACAAACCAACCTGTAGAGCGATCAGCTAGAAACAAATCACCCTGAAGAGAGGTCAGCTACAAAAAATCACCCTGTAGAGATATCAGCTAGAAACAAATCACCCTGAAGAGAGGTCAGCTACAAAAAAATCACCCTGTAGAGAGATCAGCTAGAAACAAATCACCCTGAAGAGAGGTCAGCTACAAACAAAACACTTTGAAGAGAATTCAGCTACAAACAAATCAGCTTGTAGAGAGATCAGTTACACACAAATCAACCTGTAGAGAGATAAGCTAGAAACAAATCACCCTGTAGAGAGTAGCTACAAGCAAAACACCCTGTAGAGAGTTCAGCAACAAAGAAACCACCATGTAGAGAGTTCAGCTGCAAACAAATCACCTTATAGAGAGTTCAGCTACAAACAAATCACCCTGTAGAGAGATCAGCTAGAAACTAGACACAATGTAAGGAGTTCAGCTACAAGCAAATCACCCTTTAGTGAGTTCAGCTACAAACAAATCAACCTGCAGTGAGATCACCTACAAAAAAGCACCTTGTACAGAGTTCAGCTACAAATAAATTACCCAGTAGAGAGATCGGCTACAAACAAATCAACCAGTAGAAAGATCAGCTACACACAAATCAACTTGTAGAGAGATCAGCTACAAACACATCACCCTGTAGAGAGAACAGCTAGAAACTAGACACAATGTAAGGAGTTCAGCTACAAGTAAATCACCCTGTAGAGAGTTTAGCTAAAACAAATCAACCTGCAGAGAGATCAGCTACAAATAAATCACTTTACAGACAGTTCAGCTACAAACAAATTACCTTGTAGAGAGATCGGCTGCAAATTAATCAACCTGCAGAGAGATCAGCTACACACAAATCAATTTGTAGAGAGATCAGCTACAAGCAAATCACCCTGTAGAGAGATCAGCTAGAAACTAGATACAATGCAAGGAGTTCAGCTACAAGCAAAATCACCCTTTAGTGAGTTCAGCTACAAACAAATCAACCTGCAGTGAGATCACCCACAAAAACGCACTTGTACAGAGTTCAGTTACAAACAAATCACCCTGTAGAGAGATCAGGTAGAAGAATTCACCTTGTAGAGAGTTTAGCAAAAAAAGAAACCACCATGTAGAGAGTTCAGCTGCAAACAAATCACCCAGTAGAAAGATCAGCTAGAAGAAGTTACCTTGTAGAGAGTTCAGTTACAAAGAAACCATCATATAGAGAGTTCAGCTACAAAGAAATTGCCCCGTAGAGAGTTCAGCTAGAAGAAGTCACCTTGTAAAGAGTTCAGCTACAAAGAAACCATCATGTACAGAGTTCAGCTACAAAGAAACCACCTGTACAGAATTCAACTACAAACAAATTACCCTGTATAGAGATCAGCTAGAAGAAGTTACCTTGTAGATAGTTCAGCTACAACAATTCACCCTGTAGAAAGATCAGCTAGAAGAAGTCACCTTGTAGAGAGTTCAGCTACAAAGAAACCATCATGTAGAGAGTTCAGCTGCAAACAAATCACTCTGTAGAGAGTTCAGCTACAAAGAAACCGCCATGTAGAGAGTTCAGCCTCATACAAACCACCTTGTAGAGAATTCAACTACAACAAATCACCCTGTAGAGAAGAAGTTACATTATAGAGAGTTCAGCTACAAAGAAACCATCATGTAGGGAGTTCAGCTACAAAGAAACCACCATGTAGAGAGTTTAGCTGCAAACAAATCACCTGTAGAGAGTTCAGCTAGAAACAAATCACCCCGTAGAGAGATCAGCTGGACGAAGTCACCTTGTAGAGAGTTCAGCTACAAAGAAACCATCATGTAGAGAGTTCAGCTGCAAACAGATCACCCTGCAGAGAGTTCAGCTACAAAAAAATCACCCTGTTGAGAGTTCAGCTAGACGAAGTCACCTTATAGAGAGTTCAGCTACAAAGAAACCATCATGTAGAGAGTTCGGCTACAAAGAAACCACCATGTAGAGAGTTTAGCTGCAAACAAATCACCTGTAGAGAGTTCAGCTAGAAACATAATACCCTGTAGAGAGACCAGCTAGAAGAGGTTACCTTGTAGAGAGTACAGCTACAAAGAAACCATCCTGTATATAGTTCAGCTACATTTCAAGTCACCCAGTAGAGAGATCAGCTGCAAAAAAATATCCTGTGGGGAATAATGGGCATGTAATAAATATACGTATATAATTTGTATAATTACTAATAAAATCAAAAATAATTGAAGTACTAAAATTCTTCTTGAAGTTCTTTTCTTCTTCCTGTAGTAAAGAAAAAACACATGGGTTAAAAAAGCCCCAAAGCCAGCCATAGGCCGGCTTTGCAGTATGCAAATACAAAAAGAAGTGATATCTAATCAAAAACAGCCAAGCTGTAAAAAAAGGTGCGGCCCCCAAAAAGGCCATGGTGAAAAAAGATGTGAAATCCAAGGTGGCGGCCAAGAAATGGCTGTGATGGTAGGTTAATGGTTACATTTTAATAACGACAATTCAGGTGAATTTTGTGCCGCTTGGTCTTGGCACCAAATTCACCTGAATTGTTGTTATTAAAATGTAACCATTAACCTACCATCACAGCCATTTCTTGGCCGCCACCTTGGATTTCACATCTTTTTTCACCATGGCCTTTTTGGGGGCTGCACCTTTTTTTACAGCTTGACTGTTTTTGATTAGATTATATTTGCAGGACTGATTTATTGAATGTGGGAATTTGAAAGAATAATGCTGCTAGAATAGTCATCTATAAAATTCTGCTACACAGTAATAAAATTACCATGACCACTGTGCTAGTTGAACTCTTCTTTGCATGTGATTTCAGCAAAGCTATCTTACCCAATATTGTATGCATACAATTGTGCCAAACATGTCATAGTTGAAATTCCACACTGTTGTTTAACTGATTGATGACATATTGCAATTCTGTCCAGGGGCGGATCCAGAGTCTGGAAAGAGGGGGGGGGGGGCACCTTGCTGAAAAAAGTTGAAGAGCAAAAAAAAAAAAAGGTCACAACAACAATAATAGCTAGTTATCCACCAAATATATTATATCACGTATGTTATGTAAAATAAAATCCTATTTATAGCTTCATAAGTAAGCTGCACTGCCTCATGAACATTGTGATTGCTTTATTAGAGTAATTGACTGCTCTATTAGAGTATCTCGAGCAATTTCTTGAAGGGGGAGGGGGGGGGGCATTTTCCCCAAATGCCCAATCCTGGATCCGCCATTGCTGTCTTCTTTACATCCTAACCTAGCATGTCAAAGCTAACTATGTGTAATCTTTGGTTGCTAAGTTTCACGGTAATGGTGAATGTAAACATGAGTTGCTTTTCACTGCTACAATTTAATTTTAAAATTGATATACTTAAAAAAACTATAGCATTTGATATATATGTACCTGCATGTCCAGTTAAGCTGTGGTAGCAAAGGAAATTATATTTATGTGTACATAGTTAGTCATTTATACTTTACCATTGCATAATGAAAGCTGTTTGGAAATTCATGAAAAAATCCATGGTGACTGCATCCCTGGGTTATACTGTACTTAAACCATACTTTGCTCTCACAAACCCTGGTGAAATCCTATATATTATATCCACTACTATAAATAATTATTTTTAGCATTAATTCAGCTAGAGACTTGAGTAAAGGAATTTTATCTTACATGGTATACAGCTGTACTGCTGGATTAATGGTATGAAGAACCTTATTGTTGTGGTCATGCATGTGATTTCAGCATAAACACAAAATCATGCATGTAGCAATAACACATATTTTCATACTTAATAACAAGAGCTGGTGTATATAAGCTGGTAAGTTATCAAGCTATAGCTACTTCGCAAACAAGCACAAAATGAATTCTGTATAAGATCTGAATGACTACTGTAACAGTATTTATTTATTAAGGCTTTACAGCACAAGTGCTGAAGGTCTGTAGGACACCTGGTCCTATAAGCCTGTTTAAAGGTGTTACAGAAAGTGTGTTTGAAAATGTGGAGATTGTTGTTAGTTGCTATTATAGTAAGAAGAAATCTATTGAAACTAATTGATTCTCAAATATGGGATGGATTTCTGCTGACTTAGTTTCTTATCGGCACTCACAGTATTATTGACTTAGTAAATCCATGACTGGACCTGAGCAGCCTCAAACCTGCAGCCATCCGATTAATGCTCGAACAGGCTGTAGGACCTGGTGTCCTACAGACCCTCAGCACTTGTGCTTTAAAGCCTTAATAAATGAATAAATAAAATAAATAAAGTATTATGTAAGAGATATTTCATTTATATATCACAAGCTAATTACTGAAAAATACAGTGTATATTCATTTCCATAGTGCGCAACTATAGAGAAATTTCTCTATACAGTTTGTGGAGTATACCAAGCTATATACACTGTAAACTATAGGTGACCAGATTTGCGAAAAGGTACTTTTCCACACCAGCAAACAAAATGATGTAACACTTGACTCTTTATACTATTGCTCTTCGTACCAGAATGTAGCCAGATACTATAGTCATACCTATGGAAAATTTCAGGCTATTATATGCCATGATCAAAAAGTTATAAAGCTTCAAAGTTCAAACAATGTGTCAAATTTGTGTGTGAAAAAGGTACCTTTTCGCAAATCCAGTCATAGTCAGTATGAATGAAAAAATTACTTGTCAGCATTGAATAAAACTTGTGAGAGTAATATTATTGTTTATCAGGTCGTGGTTTAATGTTCAACCCTGCATAATGTTCTCTTACATGAAATAGAGCAAAACTAGCACTTATGTGGCTTGCCGATTTTGAAAATTCTTTACTTACATAACTATAAATGCTATTATATGGAAAGGCCCTTTTTAGAATAAGATGGATCCTATAAAGTTAAGGTTGTACCACATATGTGGAGAAAGTTTGGTGCTTTTGCCACTTGTGTCCACATTAGTTTTAAATTTGGCTTTAAGCAACCTAACTATGTGTATTTAACAACACTGAACATGGAGATAGGCTATTTACCTTAGAAAGTATTCAAGATCTCAATCCCACAAGTAAAAAGTAGCTGTCAATGACAACCATATGTGTTGTCAATGACAACCATATGTGCGGCTGCTTTACTACAACTGATTTTTGCCATTATGTTATTATAATATCGATGATGAGAACACACTATGACTTCATGTTCACTTGGTTTCATTACATCAAGTACGTTGAATGCACAAATAATTGGGAAGCCATAAATGTGTGGTGCGGTTCCTATCAAAAATTGAAAGGTGATAGGGTAGACAACATTTGGAGAAAGTTTGGTGCTTTTGTCTGGAATATTAATGTCCACAAATTTTGCCATTAAGCTGCCCTACTACTAGCTATATTTAAAGCACTAAGCATGTCATAACTAACGAACTATTGTAGCAAACTATCATCATATTTAACTTCTCAATGCTGAACAACCATGATTCTCTGCTCCATTCTGATTTACTCTTAAATTACTGAGTCAAACAATGACAACATTAGCTTCATTAGTATCAGTTCATCACCTTCTATCAGCAATGACTGCTCTCTACTATCAGCAACTGTTGGAAAAATGCTGTTTACCAGGGGTGTTAAGTAAAGGGGTTACGAAGCATGGTGATGCAATTTGTACCGTGAGTGAATCACAGTCAACGTGCTCTTTCTAGGGGTATACACAGGATTTTTTTGGAAATGTTAGCCTTCTGAAATTGACATTGGCAACATATTTAATTTTACCAGGTTTTATCCAATAATGCATCTGAATGTTTTACTTGAGCACGTGACTGCTGTAGTACAGCAGCTGACTGCTCTATTAGAGTATCTCAATCTTAAGGAATAAGTCTACTCTAAAATAAGTGAAGGGGCTGCCTACACTGTTTACAAAGTACAGTGCATTTTTTGTCACAGTCTACACAGTGTATATTCACATAGTTTCAGGGGTGTGCTACTGCTGGTAAGTCTCAATCAATTAGCTACAATTAGATGCTCATTGCTTAACCATAAAATAGAGTATGTAGATCAGTAAGATATTCAGTTTTAATCCCATGATGCATCACCTGCCCACCCAACCCCCACTTAGCAGTACGTGAGGCAGCTGACACACCACTTGTTGGTGAGGCTAACTGCAGTACACTGTCCCTGACCATGTGATAGAGACCAGATAGCATCAGGGGATACCTTGCAAGCCAACAACAGGCCATTACATTATGCATATACTCAAGTATTCCTTCTACAGGATTCAGACCATCCTTGTTCTCTGTCCAACAGTCATCCCAACCCCACAGAGGCTACCCACCCAGCCAGGTGACACTGAATAACCCATTACAAAGACTTCCTTTAAGCCAGACAATTAAGTGAATCTCCAGGAGGACGGATAAACTTCTAGGACAAAAGTAAGACCTAGGTCATTCATTTGTGAATGTGCGTGCATGTATGCATGCACATATGGTGGGTATGGGTCTGCATAAAATATTTACTACGCTAGGTACACTCAACTGCAGAAATATCAGATAAACCTAGCTATCTTTCTGTGTACACGTTTTCCTAACTGCACCATGGCCATGTACTATTATGATTACTATGGCAAATATGGAAATCTGAATTGTTGACTAATTGATCACAATACCAGGTACTATAGTAAAAGGAAGAGACAAGTACACAAGTTTATGACTTGACAGTATTCTAGTACACATGAACAGCTCTTAAGATTGCTATATATGTATAAGAGATTAGAGTGACAGATTGACAAATGTCAGAAGTCATTACTAATGCACAAGTACATACAGTACACAGCATTTGTACTGCACATGTCACTTTTTTCACAGCTCAGCTGTAATCAGCATTAATAGTACATGTATGCTAACTCAAAGTGTATGAAAATGGACATACAATAGCATAATTGCTGTAGCCACAAAAACACTCCATCTGCTGTCAATATACACAGATAACCTCTGAATCCATTACAAAGCCATCCATCTTCTCTCTCTCTCTTAGGTGTCTATTGCATATCCCACACAAAAGTCACTACCACAGATCACATGGATGAAATTATGTAAATATAGTATAAGGAAGTAAGAAACTTCCCCTACTAATTACAGATCCACTACCCACTGAATAAGTAAGAAACACTTTAGGAGGGAAGCCATTATCAGTATACCTTACAAGAAACACAGTCATGAGAACTGTAACTAATAGCTTACACATTCATATCAAGCCAGCAATGAAATAAGATGCAGCTATCAAAATTCAGGCCTTTCTACTTAAGGCAAGCTACTATCTACAATGGTATAGCTACAAAGACTATCCCAATTAGGAACACAATAGAGAAACTCCCATAGTAAGTGTACATGTACATGTTAATGGTGACAACAAACCTAGACTGTGACACTAAGGTTGTGTGTATTAAGAAGGATTATGGCAGAAAACTTAGTGAATGATATACATAGTATGATATATATAAGGACACATGATTGAAGTCGCTGCCAAATACATATAATCATCTGACCACAAATGGCAAGGTAAAGTTATTCATGTACAGTATATTTAAGTTTTCCCTGCCAAAAGTGTATGACAAAATGGTCCCTTCAACAAACTGCTTACTCCAGATGTACTCTAGAGATCTAAACTGTAGATACACACACACTGTATTTACTTAGGTAAACACCATGGCGTTTACTACAAGAAATTGATGTAGCCACTGTTCAAATTTGACCACTACTTACTCTATACTCAAAAATTGTGTCTAAGCCCATAATTGTAAATCAGTAGTGGCGCTGCTCAAGCATAGCTACTATTGAAGGTGTGGTGTCTAAAGTTGAGCAAGCAAAGTATTTCAGTTCCTGGTGTTGGAGTGGAGCACAGTGGAAAAGGGAAACATTCAGAAATTTATTACATGTCAACAACCTTTGTTGATTCATTACACATTGCCTGGTCCTACTTGTATTGTAAATGTGAACTTGAGTTGGGCTCAGAAGTCAACTGGTGTAGCTAATGAGTTTATTTGATTGCCATCTAACATTGTGCGATGCATGGAAATAAGATACCTGTATCTCACTGATTGTAAAGCCCTGGAGCTTGATCACTAGCACACAGTACATGCATAACTGGAACAATAAGTCTGAAGTGAAAGAAGTGTAGCTAGTCATATCATAGAATTTGGACTTATTACTACACCATATCCCCTCGAGTGTAGTAAGTATACTAGACCTTGTTATTTTGGACCACTTGAACTTAAGATAACAACACAACCTAACTAAACTACTGACAAAAAAAATTATACTACATAATATGTACATACATATGCTGTGATTACTTAGCCAATAGTAGTATTAAACAAATCAAAATAATATGATATTGATCATTGATCATCAAGAGGAGAGTCAAGAATAATGTTTGTATTACGAAGAAGCTTTACTGAACATCCAAAGGGACTCTGATAAGGAGAATAGTGCACTGGAATATTGACGTCAGCCTTCAAAGTGAAAACTAAGTTGCACATGCAGCAGTGGTGGTTAGAGCAGACAAAGCCATGTTGCATAAGGACACATGCTATGCACATGTCTCAAAAACTGGGGAAGTAGGGGAAGCACATAGACAGCCTACTTTAAATAAAGCCAAACCCCCTCAGGATTCTGGCTATGCCACTGGAGCTTATAATGCTGATGGGGGGTATCTGTGATGAAACATTCTCACCTCTACATTGATGACATAAATAACAGTTTGTTCTACCACAACATAACTACTTTCAATGAAACAATGTACTACGTTTCAACACTGTCATAGTGAAGATCCTCTTCTGGACCACACCTGCACAAAAAAAACACACACACACAAATCATTCAACTATCCCATAGCATTTCTAAGTGTTACCTGATAAGCTCTTAAGCATACGTACCAATCACAAAGACAGATCTACAGTGCTAGTAATATACCAACTCAATCACTATAAGCAAATATTCCCCTGGATGTTACTATTCACTGGACTGACTGTGCATGCTGTAATTGGATTGATTAAGTCATGCTAGCTAAATTCCTTCAGGGAACATTCGTTGTCTAATGTCAAATACAAGTAGTGGAATATAGTCAAACCTAATAGGTTTTACAGTATGTTGTGCAGCTACAGTATGTGTCAAATTTGGGTTGGTAGGTCAGTTAATAAACAATAATTACTGTAATAGCAAATTTAACTAAAAAAACCCTTTAAAATTCAGTAACTAGCCAACAGTTTTATGAACTAGTTACTGCATGACATGGGGCATGGAATCATGACAGGAGATGCCATACACTGTAAAAAAGGATTTTTCATCCCTGCTGCAAAAAACAGCAAATACATCATTTGTTAAAATAACAACGGGGAATTTTTGTTGTTGTAACATCATTTTCTTGTTAAAGTAAAAAACTGTTGTCACATTAGCAGTCACTTTTCATTAAAACATCTAGGAATGGGTTAACTTTTAATGTACAAAATCGTCATACATCTAAAGAGTTTTCTGCATGACTGCATGCCATGGCTAATTTCATGCACTAGATGTCCTTAACTATATCCATGACAGAATTTATCACATTTGTATCCACTCTATAACATTCACGGCCATGCTGCATTACTATTCGCAAGGATAAGGAATCAATAAGTGTTTTAGTTTTTGTTTATCACATTGCTTGTATTCAGCAGATGAATTCCTTTAGCTAGCAAGACTTAATCCAACCATAATAATTATGTATTAAAAATATTTCAGTCCAGTTCAGGCTTCCAGTCCAGAAGCCCATATAGTCCAGTGTAACATTCATGGGCATTAGAGTAATAAATCAATAATAATTATTACACAGTCAACCTTGAGTCTGAAAAGTCCATTTGTTTTGCTGTTGCAAAACAAATGTACAGTGCGAGTTTCAATGGCACAAGTACACAGAAAAATATAACACTTCTTATTGTTTTACTGTGATTTAATATCATGCACTACTCCAGCTTGTTTCAGTACTTTTTTATCAATGTGCTATGGTCCCTATACTCTAGTTGAAAATTCCAAATTTTTCTGTGTACTTGTTTGTAAACTTTTTTGTAAATAATATTAAATTTATGACTGGTGAACCCACGCACACTGCATCTGAAATGGTGACGCGTGCCCCAATTATCATCTGAAAAGTGAAGTATCCATTACACTTCATTGTCAGCTATGTTCAACCTGTTATGCAGCATTTCGGATCTAAAACTGCTCAAAAAGCACCTCTGCAATCCATGTATACCGAAAGAAATGGTGCCACGCGCCCCAGTTATATCAAGTATCGTCTGAAAAGTGAAGTATCCATTACGCTGGCTATGTTCAACCCGTTACACAGCAGTACGAATCAAGAACTGTTTGAAAAGCACCTCTGCTATCAAAATAGCCACTATGACAAATACAGATGAATTTCATTATGAAGGGAAGCCATCACGTGCTATCGCCAAATCGACACTTTTCACTGTCAGCACAGATGAATGGGACACAAAGGAAGACTTACGATGAAGAATGCATTGTACATACTGCAGTATGCCAAAAGGCACCTGTTGGGCCGAAGCGACGTGGAACAGTGAAAAAATCAAGCCCGTAGCCTTATATTAGCCGTTATCAAGTTATGCTTGGCTGAAGGCATCAGTCAGTTACTCAGTCAGTAGAAAATTCCATTAAATTATTATTTTTTAATTCTGTAGCAACTTGTTGAGAGTGTTTCGGGTTGATCTGAAAGTTTGTTTGGGCTTAGTTTTACCTAATCAATACTGCTTCATTGTCGTCAGGGGAAATTAAAGCTGTTTTTGGGTGATATTATTTTGTGGGCCACGCCTACTCCTTTGTGGTCCCTACTATACAGTACTATCGTACTGTATGATAGGAGTACTCAGCTAGGATACTTTGCATGTGAAATATCAGCTTGATTCTTTGAAGCAGGTAGGAATACAAATGCTGAAGACTTTTCCAGAAAAACAACTAATAATTGTCAAATCCCCACTATGTTCTCTAGAATTTCTATGTATCAATACTGTGCAATTGTGTTCATTATCACGTAGACAGTAAAGTACATAATACTTTCTAGCGTGATATCATCAGTTCATGTATGATGATGACTACAACCATACTTTCTTTTACACAGCTTAACACGTGGACTATAAAAATTAATGTTATGCACCTATCAATGTATTACCCCACCATGCACCCCTCGGGCGAAGGTGGGGCTTTACTGGGGGAATTGATACTAAACTGTTGCCCCACTGTGGGGTGGGAATTTGACACGATAGATTCGGCTGCGTCAAATACCCACCGGCGCTAGCCTCTTATATGCCCGAGGGGGGAATATATTGATAGGCGCATTACATATATCATACAAAGAACGTTCACGTACCTGCGAAAGAAGTCCTACACAGCTACGCGAACTGCGTGGGGTGCGGATCAAGGACGAAGGACACTAAGTCACGTGATTGACACATACTGGGATTTTCCCGTCATGAAGCGTTATTATAAGTTGCCACCACCTGCACCAGTCAGTTTACTTCATACTGACTCGCATCACATCGATCATGATTGACTCGTCGATGGATGAATCTCGGGATGAACTGCAACGACTGAGTGCTAACAAAGGTAGCTACGCGTATACCGGCAGCGAAATATACAGTAAGAGCTAGATTTGCGCATTCCTGCCCTCTCGTTTTGTCGCGAGCTTCGATTCGTCTGATAGATATTCTGCCAACCAGTGCAACTTGTCCTCTATGTCAGTCGCTACCTGCCACCATGTTCACTCCTTTAGTTTTTTCAACAACCGGAGGTATGGGCAAGGAAGCAGTCATTTTTTATCGTCGTTTAGCTGAATTGCTTCCAAACGACCCTGACCTACAGCAGCACTCTTGCGTGGTTTCGTTGCTTGTCTTTTTTCTCTTAGTAAGATCTGCAACTATGTGCATCCGGGGAAGCCCGGCGTTCCATCTCTTAAAGATCATCTGATGTTTTCCCGGAACTGGGCCTTTAAGAGTGCTGCTGTAGGTCATATTGATTCGTTGGAAAGCAATTCAGCTATACGACGATAAAAAGAGACTGCTTTCTTGATTGCCCGTTCAGTGTTGAACCATAGGAGCCGGTGAACATGCACATGTAGCGACTGGACAAGTTGCACCGGTTAGTGGACCTAGGGACTTTTACTTGTCCCCATTATTGTTGTAGCTATCATTTGTGTCCAGCACACATGCATGCCTTTTGTGCTGGGGTGGTAGGCAAGGGCGTTTATCTAGTCCGGGAAAAAAAAAAACACGGCCGTTTAGGGTAGTTGATGGGCGCTGTCGGTTACACTGAGTTGAGGCTTTACCTTTCTAATGCCAACTTTAAATCATTTAACCACCATCAGAACATGGTATGACAGAACCCAAGCAACCGAAAGTCGGATCACTGAATAAGCCGGACTCGCTATTGAACCCGAGACAAACACACAGGTCAAGTTACAGTAGAATAATACACGCAATTCTATAATAGGTTTAGTTGCTCTGTAAAATTAATGCCAAATTGAACAAACTATAATAACAGGAATTATCTAGCATAACTCTTCAGCCATAGTCTGAGTGTTCGATTCATGTATGCATGTATATGTTAAATGTCTTTTTTGTTTGTAATCACCTGGGTCAATTATCAGCTGTGCTGTCTCGACCCAGTATATAATCATAATCATAATTCAACAATAATTCCACAGAGCAATAAACCTGGCCTATTGTAGAATTTTTATGTATAATTTGATTGTGCCTTTTCCTGTGCAAAACTGAAGGGTCACTAAGCAAAAAAAAACAAAACCACAAAGCTCAGCCGGGGCTTGAACCCTGGACTACTGGAACTGTAGGCCGGGGCTTGAACCCTGGACTACTGGAACTGTAGGCAGTGTGCTAACCACTGTGCTACTGCTGCTAGCTATCCACTAACCTTACTTTTCTACCTTATAAATGTTACTCACATAGTAGTCTCACTAGATAGATAGCTATAGTAAGAAGAACATAACCTAAGAAACCAAAGCCGAACATGACAGCGCTAATACTACTTTTTGCATCCCCTAAAGTCACTTTTTGCGTCCCCTAAAGTCGAATGCTTTGGGAAACTACTAGACGCATCCCCTAAATCAAATGCTCGGTGCAACTCGCGAAAATAAAAACATTTCGGCTCAGTAACCACTTCCTAATACAATAGCCAGCCTATTCTTCTAACAGCATAATATTATTTGATAGCTAAAGTCTACTCTGCAAATATTGCATATTGGTGTCTGCCCTTCCCCCCAAATAAATAAAGAGGTACACACGTGCTAAAACAAGATCACCATGTACTGACAAACCCTATACCAAGTTTCTTCTTCATGATAATGTAGTAGTTATTACCAATCAAATTGCGTTAGTGTTAGCTATTTGCACTCTGGTTCTACTAGGAAGTTAATGCAAGTTTTTTTTTTTTTGTAATTTAATCTTGGATGTTGGGATGCCTAATAGCTAATAAGAAACTGTTCCATGTGTATGTGAGACAGCTTACTTTCTTTATACCTTTCCCAATTGACACATGATCTGACATGTGTAGTTATACATACAGCAGGCATGGATACATGTGCATAATAATGGTGTAACCTTCAATTAAAGTCATGGGAAATGTTGACTACATGATATGGCAGATAAAACTATTGCTACCTGGACCAATCACACTTGTAAGTCTTACCAGACTAGTTTGGTTTCCTTTTCACATTAGAGTTTCCCTCACACTCCAATCTGTACACAACTATTTAGTGAACTTATATGGTATATCCTGCATGTTCACAGCCAGCTCATTGTTAAAAACTGCACCATCATGTATGTATTATGTAATGGAGAATGTGCTATATAATAATGGTATTATGTAGGTGATAAAAGACCAGAACTTGGTGAATTGTTTGAAAAGGTTATTCCTCACTTTGCAAGATACTGGAAAGATATTGGAGCTTTTCTTAAGATTCCATCTGAAGACTTGAGAGTAATAGACAAGGATGTTCCTGGGAACTGCAGAGAATGTTTCTACCGCATGTTGGATATATGGCTTGAAACCACTCCAAGTGCATCATGGTCACAGTTAGCAGAAGTTGTAGAATCTGCAATGAAGCCTGAACGTAAGAGAATTTAAGAATATATTTCCCACTGACTATATTATATATATATAGCTATACAAAATAATTATGACCTTGTATTATACCATATAGTGGGCTTTTCTTGTGAACAAATGTATGTGTGAAACATGAGACACCGGGCAGTTGCAGCAACACACTTAGGTACTGCTACATGCTGTCTTTGCTGCAAGAAGTTACCAAGGCACAAGGAAATGGAAAGCATGCAAGCACTGAAACAATACTGTGCATGACAAGGCCACTGTTGTATTAATTCAATCCTACATACAGTAGTTATACCTTGTGGATACTCTGCATGCGAAATATTCATTAGTCAACTATTGGCTTTTAAGACTGTTTCAAGATTAACAGCATTCATTTATGTGCGTTCACAATACTCTAATAGAATAGTCAATTCTAAGAATCCTTAGCTAATAATGAATTAAAAATGCTAACTCTGTCAAGCCTATAAGTAAGAAATCAAGCAGGTAAAAAAAAAGCCTCAAAATTACTTGTAGACTGTGCAAACAGATGCAAAAAGTGTATCAATATTGAAGTAGAAAAACAATCATCTTCACAACTTTAGGATTTTGAAGTTTCAGAACTTTGTTGCTAACAAATAGCTAAATCGACATGCAATCATACGCTGACATTATTGTAGTGATACCATAAACATTGGGTGTCACGTTGAGTACCATAGTTCAATATCTTTAGTATGGTTCATTAATTTGGTGATGGTTAAGTATAGATGTATTTTCTACAGGCATGGATCTTGCCAATACTGAAATACGTCTAAAAGAACATTATCAAAATACACAATTTACTGGACCAGATGAGGAAATATGGCCAATATGGCCAGATAAGCCTAAACTGTTCACTAGTATTGCATTAGTCCATCACAAAAACAAGGGAAAGTCCAAAAAGGAAGTTAGTGCTATGGCCAGATCCAGGAACAAAGGAGACATCAACACCATTCCAAAAACACCTCATAGATCACGTCTAGTATCTCTGAGACAAAATATAAGATCTAGATGCCATTCAGCAGACTTAACCGCAGAATACTTAGCAGACAACACTATCAATAAAAACATTGCAAATATATTTAGACCTGCTGACGATTCACCTTCACCACGAGTCATATTAATTGATGGAGCTCCAGGAATTGGTAAGACATACTTGTGCAAAGAAATTGCTTACCAGTGGTCCCAAGGACAGATTCTTACTCACAAAAGATTTCTTTTTCTTCTTCATGCTCATGATCCAAGACTTCAGTCATTGAAACATGTAAAAGATTTGGTTGCACTCTTCTTTGAGTTGGAGAACGAAGAGACGATTGATTCGATTTATGGGCACATAAAAGAAACACAAGGAGAAATTCTTACAATTGTATTGGATGGGTATGATGAATTTTATGGGGGGCTGCAAAGTGAGCATTTGCTTTCCCGCATAATCAGGTGTGAGATTTTGCCTAAATGTGGTGTGGTTATTACATCTCACTCTTTTGCCTGTGGATCTTTGTGTGGACAGGCTGATCGTCGAATGGAAATACTAGGCTTTACCAGTAATGACAGGCAGGACTATATCCAGAAAGCATTGGAGAAGAATCCAGATGACATTGCAACACTAACAAAATACTTGGACAGTCATCCTACTGTTGACAGCCTGTGCTATATTCCACTGAACCTGACCATTTTGCTCCAGTTGTTTATAAGAAATGACTCCATTCTTCCTCAATCTCGTACCGAGTTGTACGAAAATTTTGTCGACTCGACCATTACATATCACATTGAAAAAGATGAAAAAATGTACAAAGAGTTACAAAGATTGGATTCTTTCAAGGGATCTATCAAGCAGAAACTGGCACGGTTTTCATATGATGCATTGAGGAAGGATGTTGTTGTTTTCAATTATGAAGAGGTTAGAAGTGCATGTCCAGAAATTATGCAAAACTCTGGGAGAACCATTCATGGGTTTGGCTTGCTACAAGTTACAGCAGAACATTTCACTACAAATGGGAAGCCCTTATCTTTCAACTTTGCTCATTCATCAGTTCAAGAATACCTCGCAGCATATTACATACAATCCTTACCTGATGACAGACAGTTAGATCTCCTCAGAGATACATTCTGGGATGAAAGGTACCTCAACACATGGATCATATATGTGGGCCTTACTCAAGGTAGATCTTTTGCATTTAAACATTTCCTGTCTGGTAACCAGTTTTCCTTTACCAGTAAACTTTTTAAAGAGTTCCACATTGCACAAAAAATATTACAAGTTAAAATAAATCGTCTTCGCCTCTTTCAATGTTTTAAGGAAGCAAAAGATGAAACCATGTGTAACATCATAGGAGAGTCAATGCAGAACAAGCAAGTTGACCTTAGTGGAGAAACACTGCTGCCAAACCATGTTGTCACCCTTGGTTTCTTTTTAACTCAATCATATTCACTAGAGTGGGAGAAATTAGATCTGTCTTGTTGTAATATGCAAGATGTTGGTTGTGGTATTCTGTGGAAGGAATTAGCTTCTTCCACACAATCCAAAGTTCATATCAAAGTCATGAATTTCTCTGGAAATAAACTTTCCGAGATGTCTGCACATGCCTTAGCAAACTTAGTGCAGTCATGTGAAACAGAAGAGCTTTACCTTTCTGACAATCTATTGGGTGATGAAGGAGCCAAAGCATTTACCTCTCATTTATCTAGTGACACCAACTTAAAACTGCTACTGATGAATGGTAATAACATTTCAGCTGATGTAGCAGAAGAAATTGAACAACGAATCACTGCTACTACTTCTTTGCACATTGTTGGCATCACATCGTACCAACTATATGTAAGAAATGAGCCAGGAGATCACATTGCTGAAGTGTTGAGATGTTACACTGCCTTAAACAAATTTAGCATATGTAGTTGCCCAGTTGATGCCAAGCATCTGGAAGCAATTTTAAACCTATTAGTTGAGAATGCAAAACTCCACACTTTGCACTTATCCCACATTGGCTTGACTGGATCAATGGTTAAATTGTTTGATACCAAATGGTCTTCATTAAGATGTTTATCAAATTTGTCAATTGTAGAACCTGGGCTGTTTCACATTGCAGCAGACGATCTAATCGACACTGTACCTGTGACTAGCTCTGCTAAAGTAGTAACTATTTCAGATATCAAGATTTGTGCTAGACATTCTACATACTGGGAGATCACAAAATTTGTAGAATTACATCCATCATTAATGGCTTTGGAAATTCCGAACTGTTTACCAAAAGAAGAGAAATTTGTGGACAGTCTTGTAACTGCCATAGGAACAGCACCATTAATGCAAGAAGTTGACGTCTCACAAAACAAATTGGGACCTATTGGAGTCCAAAAAATTGCTGGAGCAATCAAGAATATGCCAAGACTAAAATCATTAATCATGAGAAGTAATGACATTAATGATGTTGCTGCAATCGCTTTAGCTGATAGCATAGAGAACAAAATTGGTTTGGAAGTACTTAATCTATGTGGAAATAAAATTTTATCAGCAGGAGTTATTGCAATTTCCAAATCCCTTCAGGAGAACAAAACACTTCAAGTACTTGACTTCCAGAACAATGGTATTGAGTTAGATGCAGCACAAGAATTGTCCTGTATGCTTGCTACCAAAACCAATCTATTAGAATTAAATCTTTCACAGAATTGTCTTGGGACTGAAGGTATGATTATAATTGCAAGTGCACTACAAAAAAATAGCGCTTTGAAGCTATTGAATGTGAGCTCCAACAAGATTGAGTCAAAAGCATCAAGCGATATTGCTGAAGTTATCAAAAGCAATACCTCGCTGGAGGTTCTAAATGTTTCACTAAACAAATTAGAAAGCTTAGGATGTATTAAACTGTGCAAAGCTCTACAAAAGCAGCACCCTAACCTAAAAGTTTTTAATATTAGCAGTAATGGTGTCAAATCCACAGCAGCTAATGAAATAGCACACACTTTACAAGATAAACAGAAACTGGAGGTAGTGAATGTGTCATGGAATGAATTTGAAGGTAGTTTAGCAACGATTATTGCATCCTTGAAATCCACAAAACTGTTAAAGGAGCTGACATTGAGACAGAGTGGTACTGTGAATCAGAAAGCTGTCAATAAAATTTGCCAAGTTATAAATGAAAACTCATCGCTTGAAGTGTTAGACCTGGGATCCACCAAGCTGCACAATATGGGTGCATATAAAATATTTGGTGCTCTAAAAGAAAATACAACTTTGAAAGTTCTCAATGTTAGTCGAAATAATTTTGATGATTATGCGGTAGAACAGTTATCCATTTCATTTGCAAACAATTCAGCTCTTAGTGAATTATTGTTACACGATAATCCCGTCAGTGACCAAGTCATAAAACAATTTGTGTTCAAAATTCTGTGTAGCAAATCAAACTTGAGAAATATTTGGGTACCACAAATAAGTAATGAAAGAATAAGAATGGAAATTGATCGGGAAGTAGAAAAGATTAACAGGCAAAGAGCTGAAGATAATAAATTAAAATTTTCAAACTGGTAGATATGTAATTATTTTGCATCTTTTATAATTGTACTTTATTATTTATAGCTATGGTAATGTGTTCACTTCCTTTCATTTCATAATTTTACATCCTTCACACATTGTCAATAAATTTTACAAGCAATAGTATTATTACTGTGCAGGGTTCTGTGCAATTTAAAAAAACTTAAGATACTAGTCAAACTTGTTTTTTGGTGACAGGTAGTTCATTTGTGTGGGACCCTATTGAAAATCTTTGAGAACTCTAAAGCATCAATATTAATTTTGATTGCCCACAGTGTTTCATGATTCCATCTACAATATCTGTTGAGTACGTATCACAAGAATGTTTAATTATGTCTAAACCCATGTTGTATACTTCAAAGAACACTGTGGTTCTGAAGATGATCATGGGTCACTATAACACATGATGTGTCCTAAAATTTTGTAAGTTGAGACAATGATTATTTTAATGCCTGAGAACAGTGTTCCTTTCTTTTGTAAAAGTATTATACAACTCTAGCTTTTACCCAGTCTTCTGGAAAAATGCTGGGAGCTTGAGCTGCTAGGGGCAATCTCAAGTAATATAATTCCATGTCATTCTGGTATCCTCCTGTGCCTCCTGTTTTTGGTTTTCTTGAGGTGTCTGAAGAAAGTTTTGGCACTTGTTGTAGGCACTCAGTGTATACATGTTTGCACTCCTTGCACTCCTTGCACTCCTTGCACATATGACTAACAGGAGTGTAAGTAAAGTATTCATTTAAAAAAAAAATCCTTATAAAATTGTGTTAATGTTTTCAACTTTTGTTTACATAAACTTGATACTTCATGCATGCATGGTCGAGGATGGCACTGTTTATATATACAGTGTGCTGTTGTCTCTTGTAGGGACAAATACAGGGTGTATTTGGGTAAGACTATAAAATTATTGTGTATCTTAAAATTAAATCCAGAAACTCCTCACATAAGGGTATGATGTACTTGTTATACTGGAAGTTCATCAGTTCCATATTAGGAAGTAGTGCTGTTTTAGTTAACTATAACTAAAACTAAAAGTACTTTTAGTAAGACAAATAGCTATGTATTAGTTAACTAAAACTATAACTATAACTGAAAGCAAATCCATATTATAACTAAAACTAAATCTAAAACTAATAAATAGCAGAATAATTTACTAAATCTAAAACTAAAATGAATTAAGAAAGATAACTAAAACTAAAACTAAAAGGCTTTCATGTTTTTAACTAAAACTAAAATAACAAAGACAATGTGATAACTAAATCTATAACTAAAATGAATTAAGAAAGATTACTATAACTAAAACTAAAATTATTCAAGAAACTAGCTACGTATGACTATAACTATAACTAAAACTCTTTGCTAAAACAACACCATGTTGCTCAGACCACTGCATGTACAAGTTCACTTATGTTCTACAGGTAGAACAAAGCACAGAATGAAACTTTACCGCTATATGTAGCATCCAAACATCAATGTATACTATAGTTTGTGACCTGATGGTGGTTTAGTTAACTATAACTAAAACTAAAAGTACTTTTAGTAAGACAAATACTGTATGTATTAGTTAACTAAAACTATTACTAAAAGCAAATCCGTGTTATAACTAAAACTAAATCTATAACTGAATAATGTACTAAAACTAAATCTAAAACTAAGAAAAGATTACTAAAACTATAACTAAAACTAAAAGATTTTTGTATGTACAACTCTAAAACTAAAACGTTTTTAGAAATGTTACTAAAACTATAACTATAACTAAAAGATTTTCACATTTTTAACTATAACTAAAACTAAAATAACACAGAGATATAACCATAACTAAATCAATAACTAAAAGGAATTAAGAAAAATTACTATAACTAAAACTAAAATCATTGATGAAACTGACTATGACTATAACTAAAACTAAACGTCCTTACTAAAACAACACTATTAGGAAAGTTGATGTCTCCAGCCAGCCACATGATGTGGTCACAGGTAAGAATTGTGGCATTTGTATATAGGGAACTATACTGTATAATATTATTATTGCCCATGTATAATTAAAAGGGCACAAATTTGTAGCACATGAACAAATCCTTTGTAGCCATGTAGCTATAAGATGCTTATATACAAATCCATAAGTATGTTATTCTTTTCTTGTTTGAATTGCACGAAGCACACAATTTTATACCTACTGTATAACAATTATATAACACACATGTGTACACAACATAGCCTCTTTGATCATGTTGTTCTACTTATAGTTGCACTGTACAACATCACTGTAATGTGGAACAGCCTTACCTGTTCTTTTACTTAGCTATTACAGTCTAGAAGTGCACCGATGCAAATATTGGTAGTGGTATCGGTACTGATATTGCGGTATTCATAAAAAGCTTACTTAATTTTCAAGCAGATATTGTAATAAAGTACTATTATTGCTCAACTTCTTCTATGTTTGATCTCATATAGCACTGTGGGCATAAAGCTAAAGTTCTTTATAGTGGCCAAAGGTTCAATTCCCAAGTTAAGTTATTTTTCTTTGCTCAGACCTTTCATCACACACTTTTCACAAGTCTTGTTTTTTTTTCTTTACAAAAGCACACTTTAAGGCAACCACTATTTTAACTATTGGTCATACAGTAATGTTTCAACATTTATTGTAGTGTCCATACTGAAAAAAACTTTTGTGTTCAGATGAAACCAAACACTAAAAAATATCAGTATTTGAATTGGTAATTTTCATTATAATCGGTTATCAGTTGATAAAATCCCATATTGGTGCACCTCTATTATTACCACATTACCTATTGCCTACTTGTACTGCTACAACAGAAAAAATACAACGTGTCAACATTGGAGTCACAATTATCAGTATTCTCTGAAGCAGACCCGGAGCTGTGTACTTGAAACCTGGCAGTTTAGGTGATGAACCTGCCACACAACTGAGAAATATAACACAATGTAACTATGAGATAGCCACATCCCCACACCGTATGGTTTTATTATTATTTTTATTAGCACTTTACAGTGACCAGCACTGAAGGTCTGATTTACTACTAACTGTTTTGTAAAACACGCTACAGGATACTACGAGTAAATGTGCTCCTGTCCTTGCAAGTTCTACTATAATTTGATTAACTTTTTTGTGCAAAAGTTCATGATAAAAATGTGGTGCAAAAATATTTTCAGATGACTTACACCGAATGAAAATCATTTTACATGCATGACTGTTCTATTAGAGTATCTCGATCTTTTGCAGCACTGGTAGCGTAGCTACCATAACAGTGGTAAACAATTTTAGTTACATTCTTGATTCTTTTTGTGTCTTAGTTGAAGGCTAACTGAATGCTACAGTATTAAAGAATGCTTCACAACTTTCTATAGCTGGTTGTGCAAGTACAAAGTAGATATTGTGCTAGCACTGGTTATTAACGTAAAATCACTATTTTACCGGCAGCTCCATCATTTAAATCCGCTATTACACACATTAGTTGCATGAAGGTAAGTTTATAGTGAGTTACTGTAACAGTTTTGTGGTATAGCAGTGGCGGATCCAGGATGGGGCATTTGGGGCAAATGCCCCCCCCTTCAAGAAATTGCATACAAGATCGAGATACTCTAATAGAGCAGTCAATCACTCTAATAAAGCAGTCACAATGTTCATGAGGCAGTGTAGCTTACCTATGAAGCTATAAATAGGATTTTATTTTACATAACAGACGTGATATAGTTGGTAAGTATAACTAGCTATTATTGTCGTGACCTTTTTTTTTTTTTTTGGTCTTCAACTGGTTTTCAGCAAGTTTTTTTGGTCTTCAACTGTTTTTCAGAAAGGTGCCCCCCCTCTTTCCAAACTCTGGATCCGCCCCTGTATAGTACATAATTATGTGGATCAAAGGTGGCCATTTGTAACACAGAAGGAGTAATGAAGCATTGGTGATTGTTCTGTATCTATAGAACTACCTTAACTGTTTAGTGATAGCTAATACGTTACTATTAATAACTAGGACATATCTATAGTAGGACATACGTACATTAAGGTATGCTAGGAATGATCCAACTCTAGCTCGCCTACCATAAACTTACCTTCAGCCTGAAAGACCAGAAAATAAAGTAGAGTGCATGGTAAAACTGTTACCTTGCTACCAACATCAAAATCAATTTATTAATTATACGCATAATTTTTACTAAATTTGGGTGAAGTAGAGCAGTGCTGCACCGGTGCTGCACCACTCTACTACTTTTTAGGGAAGCCTATGAAGACGTTATTATGCTTAATAGGCAAACCTCAGTTAGCATTAGGTTTACTGTCTATATTTATTCCCTAATTAAATTCAAAATTCCTAATATTTCCTTGTACTAGTTTGTTTATACTCTTTTATGACTTGTAAATCTGTGTATACCACATCAAAAGAAAGAATGGCACCTGAATGCACACCCCAACAATCAATTATCAGCTGAAAAGTGAAGTGGACATTACGCTGTGAAGTGGACATTACGCTTTGTTTTCAGCTATTTTCAGCCTGAACAGTTTGAAAAGTGCTGTCTACACCAGCAGTGGACATTCAGTCTATATCCCACGTGTATTAGGGATTGCGTGTCCACTAGCATATCTGCAGGTGTAGACGACCTTCCTTGTTTCACCACTTCAAACTTAAAATTCGTTGTACTTGTATGTGTGGTGTGTTACCTATTATATTTGACTATTAAAATTTTGGTAATAGTTTTGTAGAAATAGAGCACAATTTTTCTTCTGAACACTGCTAATACTACACACAAAGAAAGTTCTAGAATTTCCACTGATAGATCTATGACAACTTAACCATTCTGGTGTAGAACTTTCATTTATAAGGTAAAAATTGAATGAGATAAGCAACTGGCAGCAATGGTGGAGTGGTAAAGAGTTTAGGCATGTAGGTGCGGAAGTCCCTGGACAAAAAGTTTGATGTTTATGATGCCTTTTTTCAACTTCACGGTGATTTTTCTATTACAGTATCTTGATCACACTTTTTCACATGTTTGGTTTTTGCTTTATATCTCCTTAGCTAATACTCTTAGTACTTTCAAGTTAACCACAAAAGGTTTGCACTACAATAATTACTTCATGCACAGACCAATTCTCAAATTATTCTGTCATCAGGCAAATTACCCTGTAGTCATGACAACAAATTGCTTTAATATTGCACATAACACACTGGCTCAAAAATCTGATCTGCATGAAATTTGGATTGTAAATGTGCTGCATTATGCTCCTACTGTCAAATTTGAAGTAAATTGAATAAAGTACACGCGAGTCAAATTTGGATTTTCTAAAATGTTTGAATTGAAACAGGAGATGGCCTGGGGAAGTTTCTACATGCTCTGGCACTATTGAACTACGGATGCATGAAAACGGTGTTTTTTTGGTTCCTGTAAAGTACACACTTGTCTGTTGCACGGTTGCACTGTTGACCGCACATGTGTCATGTTAATACACGTAAACATGTTAATGTCCAATTTCCTTGATTCAGAATGCAGCTATAGCTAATCAATGATGTTTTGGATATGCCACAGACCAAATATTTTATTGCAGGATGGTGGGGGAGCCATAACAACTAAACCTCTTAAAGACTTTGCCATATGTGACCGGGCCTGCGAAAATAGGGCATGTGGGCACATGATTTTTGTCTACTTTTTCAAACTTCCATCGCTCATAACTTTTTATACCATTATGCTATTGCGGTCCAATTTTCAGCTCTTGGTTAGCATTTAATTGGCATTATGATGCAAGTTACAGAATGCAGATATTCTGTACCAGTACTGAGATATGACCTGTAGAGTGACGGGGTGTAGTTTGTGCCCACATGCCCTGTTTTCGCAGGCCCGGTCACATATTTGTATAAACAAACCATGTACACACATTAAAGGTGGGGAAGTTTTGGAGCAATGTATCCAAATTCATGACCATGGCAAAATAACAAATAAATATTGGGATAAGAAAGAACATGTGAAACCACATGGCATCACCTTGATCTACAGAGTCTGTGAATCCATACTTTCACACAGTCAAAGTGAAACAAAAAAACCAGCTTAAGTGTGTTTGTCTGCGCGTGCGTGCGTGTGTGTGCATGCGTGTGTGTGTGTGTGAACTGCTGCTTCCATATCAACAAACAAAACAGCAGGTGTCCTGTGTGTATATGTGGGTGGGTGGGTGGGTAGGTATACCCATATATACTGCTAAGCTCCACAAGTAACACCTGCACCACTCATCAGTGATGTGGCTACCAGCAGTACCCTGTGACTGGAAGGGTATGACTTCTCTTTTGTTGGCTTTGTAAGCCAACAATGGGGTTCATATCATGCATACACATCATGTGCTATAGTGCAGTTTGCTACTCAGGAGCAGGTCTCCATTATTGTCCTTTGTCTATCCACGTTCCAAGGGATCCACTTAACAGGCTGGTAAATGGGTTACTCAGTGCCCTTTAGATGGGAGGGTAACTTTCCAATAGGGATTGGGACAAGGATGAGAATGAATTCTTTGGTATGATCTTTGAACAAGCAAAAGAAGAGAGAAAAGTGTTGCATGTGAGTGTGTGTATGTGCGTGTTACATACTCGTAAAGGCTATGTACAAGTAGCTGCATGTGCAGAAATATCAGAAACCCATAGACATCTAATTGTGTATACATTTCAGCTTGACTGTTTGCTATACACCACTATTGTGATTATTGTGATGAATAAGGAAAAGGGTAACAGGAAGACAGAAAAGCCTACACAGGTTTTACAGCTTCACACCATATCAATACACATGTACAATTCATAACACATATAAAGCAGATTACAGAGTATTGTTCAATGATTGACCAGTGTCAGAAAACATGATATAGTTAATGACAACTTATATGAAAACTATGTGTACTTTTATATTGCATAAGCAGAGGGAAGTTTCATGATACTTTGTGCTTTTTCGCCAGTGACATTAGGTGACATTGTTATTACTGGTGAACTCATGCAAACTACTTAGAACTGAAAAGCTTATTGTTTTGTCTGAACGCGCATCCCAGCTATCAATTACTGAAGTAATGAAGTAGCCAATGTGCTTCATTTTCAGCTATATTCAGCCAGTTACTCAGCATTACAATCACTAGGTGAAGGACCTCTGCAATCAATCAGCCACAACAGGAAACTCAGATGATTCCAATCAAATGTAGGGAAGCTATTATGTGGTGCTACCATGAATCGACACCTTGCGCTATCAGCAAAGATAAATGGGATACAAAGGAGGACACAGGTACAGTAAGTCAATGAAGCATACACTGTACGTACTGCAGTATGCCAAAAGGCTGGAGTGATGTCAAACAGTGAAAAAATTAAGCCCGTAGCCTTAGCTGTTATTGAGTTACAGTTGTCTGAAGGCATCAGTCATTCAGTCAGGCAGTGAGTCAGGTATGCAGTGAGTCAGTAGAAAATTCCAAAAAAAAAAAAACTTTTATAGCAACTTTTTGGAAGTGTTTCAAGTCATACTGAAGGCACTTTTGGGCTTGGTTATACCTAATCAATACTGTCAAGATCTGCTGTGATGTGTTTAGGGAGTCATCAACTAATCATCCTATACCATCTAATGTCAATCTGGCCTACTCTGAGGGTCATCTCCTTTGGTAATGCTGCTATCTGTCCAGCACTTTGACAGCCAAGGCTGGAGAAGACAGCAAGGACAGTCCATCTATCCCAGGAAATAATAAATAACAATAATATAATAAAAAAACATATTGCTATACACTTCCTGCTTGTACACACTGCATGTACAGCTAAACCAACAACAATCACACAATTAATGTTGGTCACTCACTTGTTTTTTCTCCTGCCTGGTTGATTATCAGTTCTCTGTTGTTCTGAGTATTCTTCTCCTCCCACAAGCTAATGATTGTGGGGGTGGTTTGGTATCTGTACGGGATCTCGACTGCCTTCTGGGATAAATCTCCAACTCTACTCGAGGCCAATGTGGAAAAATGGGCTTAATCTGAGACAACAGATACTTGGGTATAAGGAAGAATTTGGTGTCGGGAATTATTTTCACACCACCAAGTTCTTCGTATTCAAGCATGACGATGGGTACAACTTACACCTATGTGTTATGCAGCAGCCATCCTAGGTGAGACCCCATACTTCACATTCCATCGGGAATGGAGGTGCTGCGTAGCAGCCAGAGCTAGTATTGCTCTGTTTGTGAATGGCACAGAAAGAGGCACAAACCTGCAATGACAACAGTGTGCCAGAATACAGGTGCGCCTCCTTTGGCCTTGTAACAAACATGTGCCAATAAGCAGGTGGCATGTTGGAAGTGCTGCGTAGCAGCCAGAGCTAGTATTGTTCTCTCTGTGAATGGCACAGAAAGAGGCACAAGCCTGCAATGACAACAGTGTGCCAGAATACAGGTGCACCTCCTTTGGCCTTGTAGCAAACATGTGCCAATAAAGCAATCAGCTGCATGTTATGGCCAGTGGCAGTGGTAGTCTGATCATGGTGGTGGACCAGCAATTTCAAAGATGTGGTCTGACAGCACCATATGCATTGGCAGAGAATAACACACAGCAAGGAACACACATACAGCATAACAGTTACTATAGTGTAGTGAGCTGTGCTATGTGACCTGCCATTATGTATGTATGTATATGTACTGTGTTGTAGCTATATATGCACCATACAGGCTGCTCTCCAGCAGTAGTGATCTGGACACTAATACATATTGACCAGAGGTTTTCTGGTTGGCAAATATTCCCTTTACACATTCAGTATATTCACACACATGTACAAGGGGTATGTGATTCAATGTACTTTTGGTATGCAATTGAAAGTCTGCCTTGTGAGGTAATCTGTCAGGTGCATTTATACAAGTATGGGAACAAATCTGTCTGCATGCTTAAGGCAACCCATTGGCCACTGAAACAAATTATGTGCTTTTGGCTATGTGCTTACATCTCTACAGTTATATTACCTAGCTAGTGAAGTGGTGGGAGGGATGTGGGTAACACTCTCGAGTAGGTGATGGACTGACCGCATGTTACTTGCTGCGCATGCGTTGTTACTCCAAATAATGTTCTTCTCTAGATAATGCTCTCCTTTAGCTAGAAAAAGCGTGTGTGGTGTTTGCTCCCACCATTAACTATGTTTAAAGTCTTTAAACTTCATTTAATGTTGGTCACTCGCTCGCTTGTTTTTTTTCTCCTGCCTGGTTGATTATCAGTTCTCTGTTATTCTGAGTATTCTTCTCCTCCCACAAGCTAATGACTGTGGGGGTGGTTTGGTATCTGTACGGGGTCTCGGCTGCCTTTTGGGATAAATCTTCAACTCTACTCAAGGCCAATGTGTAAAAATGGGCTTAATTTGAGACAACAGATACTTGGGTATAAGGAAGAATTTGGTGTCGGGAATTGTTTTCACACCACCAAGTTCTTCGTATTCAAGCCACAGAAAGGGGGACCACAAAAGGAGGGTGGAACCTTTCCCCCAAGTAAGCTGTTGTGGGAAGAGGGCGTGTGTGAACCTTGATGTGTGTTTCTGATTATCCCATTTGTGATTACCGTGTACTACTGAGTTAAATCTCCTTAATGTGTGACCATATTATTTTGTATCTATTGTCAAATGCAAAAGTTTATACCATATATGGTTGACTTGTCATGTACATTCTATAAATTGTACTATGGCTTCGATGTTGTAGTGGTACTGCTGGTTTCTTTTAACAATTTTCTATCCAAAATTAAGTATCAGAGTGATTAAGGTATTTAATACCTCACCTGGAGCAGGAATCATGAGTTAACAGTCAGTTAATCATCTCCATATGTATAACCCCATACCTAGCAACCTGCTCACAGAGACATTTAATCAAACTGTTTGCATGGTGATGAATGTGCAGTCTTCATATAAACTTGAAAGTCAGGGCTGCCAAGAGGGCACAGGGCAGTAATTGGAGCCCTTCAACTTAATTTCCTTATATCTGTGTACGAATTACTACATGTATGCAGCAAAGAACAGCTGTATAGGTGGATAAACCAAGCACACTCAGCATGCATGGCATAGTCAAGCTAGGGTAGTCTGAGGCATGACCTCCCCCATGCCTTTCTCCTGTCAAGACAATTTACCAATGCTAAAATGTACTCTATATTTTATTGTCAATTGCACTCCTCAGAGTGTACAACAAGTCAAACAACCACTATATGCCAGTCAATATACTATATAAAAATGATCAGTTATATAAGTGCATATATTGTATTTAAGAAATGGTTCAGTATAGCGGTGGTGATCCTAGAGCCTACAAACAGTAAAGGAATAGATGTGGCAGTATACTATTTATGACTGTGCTCTGGGAAAAACAGTATTATTGTCTGCTTAAAAGTAGTGAGAAATGGCGGCTTTAAGTATTTAACATGTTGTAGTTCGCCAATGGCTAAAGCTACGTGTACCAAAATTTCACACATTTCACACCAATCCCTTACCTTCCACAGCATCCATGGTACAAGTAGCCAACAGCTAAGTTTCCCACATTTTAGACATTTTTAAAATTCTAGTTGACTGTATCAGGCAAGCTCCAATAGGGTAGTGGGTGGAGGGGAGGGCAAGAGGTTGTTTGCAAAATGAAAGAGTAGTGCGTAGGGATGAATTAGGCCAGACTATGAGCCATTTAGGTCTAACAACACAGGTCTTATTTAATACCACGGAGTTGTACAGACATGTACAGCCATCCTCAGAGCTCCTTAAGGCCCATGGAAACTCATACAGCTTACCACTGCACTCGGGAAAAGCAGCAAGCAAAAGCAGACTGCTCAAGCCTAAGTGATTTTGACAGTAAAATTTGATAGTGTATTAATATAGCTTTGTGTTCATGGTGAAAAATCAAATCTGCTGTCACGGATGATAAGACAGATCCAGTCACATTAATATGCGTATAAAACTTAGAATAGCTATTAAATTACACTGCACATTCATATCAACCACAATATGAAATCAGATAAAGCTATCAAAGCTCAGGCTTGCCATACAAATACCAACAATGGTAAATTTGTTATACTATCCCAATTAGTGACATAATAGAGAAACTTTCATACAGGTACATAGTTGGTGTACTTGTAGTTTATGAATAAACCTAGACATGTACATTTGTGGCTTCATAGATTCTATACATTGAGAAGGGTAATTATGGCAGAAGACATACAGCCTGTTTACACCAGCCATCTAGTTCAAACTATCTTAATTTCCAAGTAATTGAAAATTTGTACCATATTGAATTGAACTGCACTGAAATGGACCTGCTAGGACGTGGGTCTGGTTCAGTCTAGTTTGCTACAAGAACCAAGTGTAAACAGTTGCAAGCCTGCAGTCCGATACGGTGAACTACAGCTAAAATGGTGAGTGCAATGATAAAATGAAGCAACAGAGAAGTGTTTAGGTGATGATACAGAAAGACAGACTCAAGAACATAGGGACTAAAAAACAAACTGGTACGAGTAGGAGTGAATAGTAAATTTATTAACTTCATGGAATAAGATTGTTGCCAACACTTAACGCTTGATCATGCCAACAATAATAGAGAGCAGGAATCCTTTAACTCCATCAACAATCTCTACTTTAATGAAAATTATGATTGTGGGTTTGTTTAAGTTTTTTGCTGATTAAAGTGAGCCCGCGGCCTTATAAACACCACTCAAAGTGATCTCATCCATAGCGATCCTCACTACCAATGGTAATGTAAGATTACATACACTATAATATCAAGAGTTCATAATATAAAAAAGAAAGGAGAGTGTCTTACTGCAGTATAGCCTGCACAAATGCGAATCTCAAAGTTATGATGCAATAGTAACTTTCAATGTGCTAGTTGGTCAGGTCTCTACTCAGCATTAAGTTTCAATGGCTGTTGTAGTTATGGCTTCAATAAGCAGTCCACTGATGTCATTGTCAACACTCCTTAACACTGTATGTGTTGACATGATATCCTAAAGAAATCAAAGTTTTACTGTATTACTTCGAGATACGCGTTTGTACAGGCTATACTGAAGTAGGACACTCTCCTCTCTTTTTATATTATGAAAACTCTTGATAATATGTACTGTACATTATTTTGCAACCAGCTATAGTAAGGACAGTATTTCTTGCCAAAACTTTAACAAAAATGGTCCCCTCTGACAAACTGGTTGCTTCATCCTTGTATAGAGTATAAGTACATACTATCATAGGCGGCGGAAAGGGGGGGGCTAGGGGGCTAAAGCCCCCCCTCGGTCTGCTGAGGGGGGCTTAGCCCCCCTCAGAATGATATCTCACCGAAATGATCTTTCTTGGAGTGGGGCTGAAAACCGTGATAAAGATCGAGATACTCTAATAGAGCAGTCACTCTAATAAAGTAGTCAGTGTGTAGCGAGCTATGAAAGGATTTTTATGTAGTTTATCAGCTAGAAATGGTAGCTGGTGAGGTGGAAAGCTCTTGTCAGGTGGTTGCGACCTTTTTTTTTTTTTTTTTTTTTTTTTTTTGGTCTCACCTTACCAAACTGTAGAAATAAGTCTGGGTCAGCCCAGCCCCCCCTCATATCAACTACTTCCTCCGCCGCTGCATACTATATACTATGTGTAGTTTTAAGTTTTGTTGGTATACAGTTCATATCAAATTCTATTACTAGAACACGTGTGCATGTCCTGCCCCACCCCCTTTCAGAGACGTTTGATCACTACTTCCATGGACTACTACTACATATCTCTCAGATATCTCACTAACTGTAAAGCCATGGAGGCTTGACAACTAACTAGCAATACATATGAAGCAAGGAATTCATACAAAATATTAGCCTGATTGATTGAAGCAGGTAGGATTATGATGCCAATATATACTAACCAATAATCAAATAATTCAAAATGGCTTGTATTAAGGGTACAATCTTTTCTACCAAACTCTAGTGTATGTACCATCTGTCTGTGGTTGCAACTGTGTGTTGACAAATGTAATAATTTAACAGGAGACTGTATCAGTTAGAAAAACTGTTTTTCAGCAGTGCCCTACAAATAGCATACAGTAAGAAAAACACAACACTAACATGGAAATACAACACATGGAAAGTAAAGAAAAAACTACAATTTCTTAAAAGTAGATTTAAAATCCAATAGACCATTTATTCCACACAATGCACAAGGGGAGTAAGTTATTCCAAATCATTGCTCCACAATAAAAATCCATTTTCCCAATGTTAATTTGTGGAATAAACAAATAATGCTTATTTATTATATCCATTGCGTCCTGTATATACCTCCACATTGATAAACCAATCCCTCAAATAAGATGGACAAAGTTTGTGTATGACTTTAAACACCTGACTGCTGTACGTAATCAATGCCGTTCCTTCAATGTAAGTTTAACAAGTGAGCTACACGTGGAAACACTCTGCAGGAAACAAAAGTGCATTCACGTAGTACACAGAAGTCATAGTGTTCAGTCACTACTACTTTTATTTATTTATTAATGCTTTACAGCACAAGTGCTGAAGGTCTGTAGGACACCTGGTCCTACAGCCTGCTCAAAGACTTTAGCTACTTAAGGTATGTTTGAAAAGTTGGAGAAAGGAGAAAAAATCCATGACTGGACCTAGGTAGCCTCGAACCTGCAGCCATACTGATTCAACATCTATGGTAATAGCTGTTTTTCTTAATTGAAGGTGTCATTTTGTTAAAAAGACCCAGCAAAATAAGTGGTGTGTTTGATATTTTATTTGTATGTGATAGTTTAAAGAGAGTACTGTATTATCTTTGGCCGATGCTAGGGTTGGCAATGAAAAAATCGACCCTCTTTGGATTAACTTGTAACTCAGGGGATGGAGCCTACCCTCGAGCCTACCAATGGTCTAGTTTTAAATGGTGAGTTCGGTAGAGACCAAATGCCTTCCATTTGGGCGGATATGTGTCGTAAATTTAGACTGATTTTGGCTCATTGGTGATTTGCTGTAATTCAATTTTCATTAAAACGGTGCTTGACGGGTCTGCAATGAAAGATAAACCAACTGAAACTCACTTAACGAAGTCCAGGGTTGGTTTACTAACTCCCAGGCACCTTTTGCCAGTTTTGGACCTTACGGGAGATTTGCTGTGTTTACGTGCCATGAGGCCCTCGCTCATGCTATGATTTATTATTATTTTATTATTAGCACTTTACAGTGACCAGCACTGAAGGTCTGACAGCAACATGTTTAGAACTGAACTCAGTCACAGCGGCTGTTTCACTAAGAATACGCATCCGTTTTCGATAGTATAGTGACCACCATGTAATGTACCCCATTCTATATATATAATGCACGTATCAATGAATTGCCCTACTGCCCTCCCACCCGCCCCATTTTTATTTGGCTAGAAACCTGAAAAATTGCAAAAAATTAAAATGCTCACTACAGGGTGACTTGTAACTTCTCTTCAGGGTAACTTGTAACATACAATTAGTTGAACTTAGTACAGGGTGGCTTGTACCTCAACTTAAATCTCTACAGGGTGACTTAATGTAATGTACAGCACAGTAGCTGAACTTTCTGCAAGTTGACTTGCAGATTCGTTGAACTCTCCAAAGGGTGACTTGTAGCATACGTAGCTGAACTTTCTGTGACTTATAATGTAGCTGAAGGGTGGCTTGTAACTCAGCTGAACTTTCTCCAGGGTAACTTAAAATGTAGCTGATCTTTCTATACAGTGACTTATAATGTGACAGGGCTGGAGGAAGCGGTCCGGCCATGCAGTCAGGCCATAGCCTGACTTAATGTCTATATCATCGTGCAAGCATTGCAATATAATGCTAGTAGAATACTTACATCATACTGTTAAATCCTTCCCCATGACAATTAGTCATGGAAAAGATCCAAACATTCTAATAGAACAGTCACCTTAATAGAGCACTCGGGTATTTACTGATTTGTTAATCAAACACTTTATGAATCTAGCAAATATGAAATATAAATAGCTTTGCATGGAAGCGTGCATATTTGGATAAATATTTGAGCACTGCAGCATAGCATGATAGGGTAAGATTAAGCATATAGCTTAGTGTCTAGCTGTAGCTATTGACTGAGTTGTACCTTCATCACATTAAAATTAGTTATGTAGCTATCAGTTTCAAATGAGAATGCTAATGTAATGACAATTACTAACAGTCCTAAGTCTACAACTACACATGTAATGTATATGCTCAATATTAGTAATGTGTAATCATGTAAATACTCTAATAATGCAGTAAAGTGTGTCTGATAGCAACAAAGTTTGCACTGAACTAGTTAAAGAATAAAGATACTAATGTAAATTGCCCTATCATCACCACATAGCAACTAAATTTATTATAATGCATGTTGTTGCCGTATACTTGAGAAAAACAAAGATATTGTACTTAGTCTAGCAATTATAACATGGCCTAAAAGATCCTAAATATTGTGCCAAATATTACCACCTAGTTTGATTGACTTCTGCCAATAATTTTGTTAAACATTCTGGGCTGTTTGTAAGGCATTAATGAAGTTGTGTTGTAATGCTTAAACAAAAGGTAACTATTGCTTTCCTACAGGGTATAAATATATATCATCGCAAGTTTTTATATGGAGACTGAAGAAGCCAGATAGGATTTATAGACTTTATTCTTGATCATTTAGCTTTTGCCAATTGAATGTAACTTGCTGAATTTTAAAGTGTACAACTGTTAAAACACTTTAGTACAGCAACTGAATTATCATGCATGCAGAAATTCATGTGTGTACAATAACTACTCAATTCTACAAGAATTCCACATGATTATAATTATATTGTATATTTTTAATTACATTTTCAGATAGCCAAAGGAATGCTCAACCAAAGTTTTAGCCATAGAAGCCAAGAGCTATAGAAGCTACAGCCATGCAGGGGTGTGGAACAGGCAAAGACTAAATTCGATAAAAATAAAATATATATGCTTATACTGGCCTACTACATCCATACAACAAGTTGAATATGTATGTACATCAGTATACTAATAGTATACTAATATAAAATTATGCATTCAAGCCAATAAGCACAGCTACCCATAGCAAAAAACTATAGCTATTTGCCTAAATGTGATAGCCAATAAGGACCAGTGGATGTGGCATACATGTAGTTGCAATCACAACAGTAGCTGGTAGTAGCTACAATTCAGCAGGAACGCAGAAAGAGAACATGTTCATACTGTAAATACTTTAGATATACTGTATAGTACACACATAACTGAACTGAACTGGGCCATGGGGTGTTCTTTTGTATAATGGTGGGAAATAGGCTTGTGCCAATTATGCTGCCATGATTTTGAACATAATAGGTTAGCAAAAACATCAAGCACTATGCCAGGATTTTAAATTAAATGCACAATGCGTGCACCAATAATACAGCAAAACATTAACACATTACACCTTAATACTGCATTACATATCAAGAAAATGTGCAATGTTATTATTTTTATTGTTTCTTGACTGATTATTTACACTTCAAGGAAAAAGATCAAAATATGCTTTAATAGAGCAGTCACTTCCTCTATTACAGCAGTCAGGAAAGACTGATATACTCTAATAAAACAGCTAACTCTAGAGCATAATCCTGATTTTGCAAGCATAATTTTGAGCATAATAGGCTGAATTTTTGAGCACTGCTATTTTCAAAGCATAATTGGCTCAAGCCTAGTGGGAAACAAGAACCTTGTATAAGGAAATTTAAGGATTGTGAAGTGGACCACACAACTAATATCATATTTAAACAATTATCATGATAACAATCATTGCATTCATACTCCAACATGATTACAGTCAAACAATAAATTAATATAACATCTTAACACATGCAAAGATTACACACACATAATTTACTAGTGTATGTATATGTGGCAGTGTACATGATTGGGCAGAGAAAGAGGGAAGGGCAAAGGGGGCAAATGCCCATCTCATTTTTCTTCAGTGGTGTGCCTGATACTAGGTCCCAATACAATATCATAAATGTGACCAGGCCTGCGAAAACAGGGCATGTGGGCACAAACTACACCCCATCACTCTACAGGGGATATCTTAGTACTGGAAAAGTGTATTTCCATTCTGTAACTTGCAACATGATGCCAATTAAATGCTTACTACGAGCTGAAACTTGCAATGCCATAGCATAATGGTACAAAAAGTTATGAGTGATGAAAGTGTGACAAAGTAGGCAAAAATCATGTGCCCACATGCCCTATTATCGCAGGCCCGGTCACAAATTTATAATAAAGCCTAGAGAATTTTAAGAATAAACTGAATATACAATCCAACCCATGTATAGCTAATATGTGACCAGATTTGCAAAAAGGGGTCTTCTATATGCATCCAATTTACAAATTTTGACAATTCATAACTTGAGATTGCAAAAAAGTATTGACTTGAAATTAATTTTGGTCAGACGTAAGCACCAACATAGGCTAATGAGTGGGGAAAATTTCAGGTCTGTATGTTTCTTCAATACTAAGTTATGGCCTTTAAGTTCATAGAATTGGATGTGTGTGGAAGACCCCTTTTCGCAAATCCGGTCACATATTTTGTGTATGTATGCAATGATTCTCTGAATGTAGGGTCTGTACAATAAAAATGGTAGTAAACTAGATATGTAACTACAGTACTCCATGTTTACTGTAGTCCTCAGTGTACCTATTTTAACTTCACTTATGAGCTACACATTAAAATTTAATGTCAGTTTATTGTACAAGAGCTAGCTAGTTATATTTAAAGCACTAAACATGTCATAACTAGCTAGCTATTTAGCAAACTATCATCATATCTAACTTCTCAATGCTGAACAACCATGATTCTCTTCTCCACTCTGATTACAATGTTAGCTTCATTAGTATCAGTTCATCACCTTCCTGAATCCATCAGCAACAACTGTTCTCTACTATCAGCAACTGTTGGAACATGTGATTGTTCAACACTGTTTACTAGAGGTGTAGCAAGGAATTTTAAGTAAAGGGGTTAAGAAGGATGGTGTAATTAATTGATGCAAAATGTACAGTGAGTGAATCACACTCAACGTACTCTTTCTAGGGACATCTGGGGGCATGCTCCCACAGAATTTTTTGGAAAAGTTAGCCTTCTGAAATTGACATTGGCAACAATTTCATTTGACCAGGTTTTAGCCAATAATATATCTGAATGTTTTACTTGAGCACGTGAAGTACAGTAGCTGACTGCTCTATTAGAGTATCTCAATCTTAAATAGTGGAAGGAATAAGTCTACTCTAAAACAAGTGAAGGGGCTGCCTTCACTGTTTACAAGGTACAGTGCATTGTTTATGCCACAGTCTACACAGTGTATGTTCACATAGTTTCGGGGGTGGGCTACTGTTGGTAAGTCTCAATCAATTAGCTACAGTTAGATGCTCATTGCTCAACCATAAAATAGAGTCTGTAGATCAGTAAAATATTCAGTTTTAATCCTATGATGCATCGTCTGCCCACCCAACCCCCACTTAGCAGCACGTGAGGCTGACTTGTTGGTGATGAGGCTAACTGCAGTACACTGTCCCTGACCATGTGATGAGGACCAGATAGCATCAGGGGATACCTTGCAATCCAATAACAGACCATTACATTATGCATATACTCAAGTATTCCTTCTACAAGAGTCAGACCACCTTTGCTGTCTGTCCAACAGTCATCCCAACCCCATAGAGACTACCCACCCAGCCAGGTGACACTGAATAACCCATTACAAAGACTTCCTTTAAGCCAGGCAAGTGAATCTCCAGGAGGGCAGACAAACCTCTAGGACAAAAGCAGGATCTAGGTCATCCATCTGTGAATGTGTGTGTATGTGTGTGCATGTATGCATGCACATGTGGTGGGTATGGGTCTATATATTTACTATGCTAGATACACTCAACTGCATGTGTAGAAATAACAGGTAGACCCTAGCTATCTTTCTATGTACACATTTTCTTAACTGCAGTATGCACTATTATGATTACTATGGCAAATATGGAAATCTGATTTGTTGAATAATTGATCACATTACCATGCAGGTACTGTAGTAAAAAGAAGAGACAAGTACAGCCTACACAAGTTTATCACTTGACGTCATTCTAGTACACATGAACAGCTCTTAAGATTGCTACATATGTACAGTATAAGAGATTAGAGTGACAGATTGACTAATGTCAGAAGGCATTACCATAGATAATATAGTACAAGTAGGGATTCGCAACAGTGACGTCATTATGGACAATCCTCGTTACAGGTAGGGACTTTGAGTGGCGATATCTCACCAACTATACTTTGTTTCTTCCTTGACAGTTTCCTATTCACTATTAGATTAAGTGAGTGTTATGAAATCACGGCGGTTTGCAGCCGGAACTTCTTCGCTATGGTTGCTTAGGTGTGGTGCCAATCATTTTTGTGGCGTTATTACTAAAGATTGTGACAAGGTACGAGAATTTTTTAAGCAGCAACTAAGTCCCCAATGACTGAAGATTTGTATGAAGGCTATATTTTGTGAAGTGAGGCTGATTCTGAGCCCGTAACCAAGACCCATCAAACCCATAACGAGGATTGTCAGTACATAAAACTATTAGTTCCTACGGAAATGATGTCACGGTTGCGAATCCCTGTACTATATTATCTATGGCATTACTAATGCACAAGTACATACATGTACATGCAGTGATTCAGTTAAAACAACACAGGTCATGATTACTCACTATTTTTATGTAGTGATGGTCACTACCTTTTCAGTAGTGAACGTCACTACAGTCACTTCCAAGTAGTGCCATTCACTACACCAAGTAGTGACCGTTCACTACATCGAGTAGTGACCGTCACCTGTCACCACTTAAAAACAGTGAGTATTGTGGCAGAGCAATTCACTACTAATTTTTTACAGTGTATCCTTCATCGACATGTCTCACATACATGCAAACATGCATTACCACGAAGCCACCTAAAATTTAAGGATACATATTCTATAAACCTTGAGTGGCCATGATAGACTGTATTAAATTTATTATGGCTTTAATGTGGTAGCTATACTTGTAGCGCTGATTTCTTTAAAAGAAACTTTATATCAAATTGATTTTATAAGACTGTAGTTATCTGACAACTACTCAAAGAGAGAAATTTACACAGACCGCAGTACGTATAATGCATTCTTTATGGACTTACCAGTGTCCTCCTTTGTGTCCCATTCATCTTTGCTGACAGCGAAAAGTGTCGATTTGGCAATAGCACGTGATGGCTTCCGTTTGTAACGGAAATCGTCCATAGTGGCTATTTTGATAGCAGAGGTGCTTTTCAAACAGTTCTTGATTCGTACTGCTGTGTAATGGGTTGAAAATAGCCGAGAATAGCCGACAATGAAGCGTAATAGATACTTAACTTTTCAGACGATATACTGGGGCGCGCGGCACCATTTCTTTTGGTATGCGTGGATTGCAGGTGTGCTTTTCGAACAGTTCTTGATTAGAAATGCTGCGTAACGGGTTGAACATAGCTGACAACGAAGCGTAATGGATATTTCACTTTTCAGACGATAATTGGGGCGCGCGGTACCATTTCAGGTGCGGTATGCGTAAGTTCACCAGCCATAATAATTTATTTACAAAAAAAGTTAACAAGCAAGTACACAGAAAGATTTGGAATTTTCAACTAGAGTAGGGACCATAGCGGAACATCGATAAAAAGTACTAAAACAAGCTGGAGTAGTGGACGATATTAAATCACAGTACATGCAACAATAAAAAGTGTTAATCCCTACTGTGCTCAAGATACCATAATGGAAATGCACAGTAGGGATATAAGTTATAGTTAAACCCCACCTCCAGTAGGATATCGTTGTTATCAACCCGAGGCGAAGCGAAGCCGAGGTGTTGATAATTAGATATCCTACCAGGGGCGGATCCAGGGGGGGGGCTTTGGGGGCTGAAGCCTCCCCCCCCCCCTTCATATTTAGGCCTTACTTGATCAATATGCTGAGTATTATAATGAAATTTTGTCTTAGCATAATTATATGATCACTAGTACTACAAATACTCATAAAACCACCTTATAAACGTCTTTCCAAGGTATTATCAGTAGATTTATGCTAAAATTTATGCAACAAGGACCCGAATCAGCATTGGAGGTTTACAAGATCGAGATACTCTAATAGAGCAGTCAGCTAACTACTCTAATAGAACATTCACTGGAAACATGTAGTTGGTTCTGTTATGGAATTTTTCCAAATCTGCCTGCACCTATACATGCAATGAAATGAATTTGTCTGTTTAAAGGGCTTCATTCATCTACTTGTGTAGTTAATATGTATGACAATACTTAATTCAGGTTCACAATTTCCATTGAAAATGCTCTCAGATTCAATCTTGTATTGTTCAAATTTCAAAATTTTCCACTTTCAACATTATTATTCTAACATGCACCTATTCAGTGTTGTGCAATTGTGAGAGGGGTGCATCATGTACTTGGTTGTCTGTACCTACCCAAACCTTTCCATTAGCAAATGCTTCAGAGAGCCATACCTATAATCTAAAGGCAGTATATAAAATATCTACAGGCAGAAAATATTATGAATTTTATGTGGAAATGTCTCCAAATTGCAGTATTTTAGCATCTATTTTTCAAAATTTTCCTGGGGGGGCATGCCTTCAGACCCCCCTAGTTCCAGCATGCTTTGCATGCTGGGAAGTGTGCTTCGCTACCTCTACCCAAGAGATTAGTACCTTGAGTTAGCCCCCCCCTTTTATAAATCCTAGATCCGCCCCTGCCTACGAGTGCAGGTGCATGGGTTTAACTAGCTTCTTTCCCACACTTTGAAATAGTCAAGTTCAAAAACAATATGTTAATAAGCATGTCAGTTGTGTATGGCTTAAATGTTTGCTGAATATGTAGTTTTTGTAATGGTATGGCTTCAAGTATATGTTAAAGCATAGCCGTATGGCACGCCATCTGTAACAAAAAAGGCTGTTAAATCGGGCCCTTTTTAAGCAAATCCGGCTAGATTTAAGACAATCTGGCTAGACTTAAGAGCTGCAAGCTTATCTCGGGCATTATTTAAGCCTTATCTCGGGCCCTATTTAAGTTATCTTGGGCCCTATTTAAGTTATCTTGGGCCCTATTTATGTCTTATCTATTTATGTCTTATCAGCGCTTGATTTTGTGGACAATGTTAATGATCCTTATGCATGGAATTAATGGTGACAGCTGAATACAATGAGGATGAGGAAGTGATAACCAGTTCCTCCATCAACAAAATAAGGACCATAGGGGGGCACAGGGGGCATGTGCTCCCCCTCCCCTCCCTCCCCAAAAAAGGAAACCATAATGCAAGATCGCGAGATACTCTAATAGAACAGTCAGTCAAATACCCTAATAGAACAGTCACCACACATAATGGTACCTTCATAGTTATATTTAAATATGCAGCCTCAGTTTGGGTTGAGGATAAATGCACATACATTACGTTACATTCATTGCACTTACAGTAACTAAGCTATGCATGTATTACTTAATTAAAGAGATAATGTTGTAACTATGATGTTAATTTGCTGAGAAAATGAATGATTTCAACTGCTGTTTAAGGATAGATAATGGTGGTTGTTGGATAAGTTCTTGAGGTAGCGAGTTCCATAGCCTGATTGATCTTGGAAAAAAGGAATTGCTGTATTGGGTTGTTCGAGCATAGATCTGACAGAAGTTTTGATTGTGACCTCTGGTGGATGAGTTAACAGGAATAAGGTCAGTAGGATGAGGGAAGTTATTAACAATCTTATAGAACAGGATGATACTAGAAACTTCTCTTCTACATTCAAGACTGGGGATGTTAAAATCCGAAAGCAAGTTAGTTACACTACTGAAGCGGGAATAGTCACCTGTTATAAATCTTGCACACTGTCTTTGCACTTGTTCAATATCTTTATGGGCATGAGGTAACCAGACTGGGTTGGCATACTCTATTAATGGACGTGCCATGGTGTTATAACATTTTAGTTGCTGAGTATATTATAAAATTTAAAAAAACTAGCATCTGCAGCGCTATCCCATGCATGGGAACACTTAGCCTGCTAAGGATATTTTGCAAATGAAATGCACTTGGTCTTGTGTATGCCATTCTTTAGGTCCATCACTATTAACTAGCTCAGCTACTCGTGTCCATCACTTATCCCTATATAACTCTTTGGGCAAGTTACTTTTTAAGTAACCAGTTACATATTACTTGCAACTGATCATGAACTATTTAGTTACAGTTACATATTACCCATAAAATAAAGTAACTATAATAATATTACATATTATATTACTTTGTGTTCACAGCCTTAAGCTGTCATGTGTGAAACTACCACCTTATCACGTGACATGATATCGTTGTTGGGCAATGTGTAAATCTTGGTTATAAGTAAGAAGGTGGTGAATAAGCTTCATTCAGTATATAGGCTTCATTACTTCGTTGTGGCTAGGCGTTACTCAGTGGATAACTTACAACATTAGTAACTTCATTACTTATAGTAATAATATTATGTAATATTAGATTCGTTACAGTAACTATATTACTTAGGTAACGCGTTACATTTGTAAGTAAAGTAACTTGAGTTATATTACCTGTTTTTAAAGCATAATTCGTTATATTACTTAGTTACCACAAAAGTAATAATATTACGTAACGTGTTACATAAGTAACGCATTACTCCCAACACTGCTCTTGATCAATGTAGTCCACTTATAAAGCAGTATGATTTAGATATTTGTATATAAAACTACATCAAAACTTTTAGCCCTGAAACATATGAAATGGCTTTAGCTTCTGGGGAGCTGTGCCCCCCAGCTCTATATGCCTACTACCTTGGCATCCCCCCCCCCCCCCTTCCCAACCCTGGATTCGCCCGAGGACTGTCATTCAGAACAACAGACCATCAATCCACTAATTACACCAGATAGCTACAGATCTACCAGCATGCAAGCGCTTGATTGTTAGACATCATACAGCTGATTTGTGTTAGCTATAATGACTTTTTTAATATTAAAAAGGAATCACAAGCTATGATTAAGCAGTCACGGTAACAGAGTCGCATGTCTTGCTATATGGCGTCCATGATCCAACTATTTTCATCGCTTATTACAACTTTCATCTCAGTGGAGAACTGCATGTAGTCACTGTATTCAGTTGAAATCTCAAGAGTAAATGCACATGTATGCACAAGTAGGGCGACGAGCGTAACCAGACATTCTAATCTGGCCGATCTTCCTTGTAGGACACACGCTGCATCCGGTAACAAATCGAAGGAAACGACCAACATCTTCAATGGATGAGTTTCCAATAAGCTGCTGTAAATATTCAAAACTTTCTTTTTCGTGGATTCAACAGAACAGGCTCTTCAATAAGGTTCAAGACTTGACTAGGTGATGCTACGCTCATATTCGACTACCGTACACGAAGCATTAAACACAAAACTGAGGCGATGCCAGCACTAGAGGTGTGGGCAAGCCAACAAATAGAGTTCTTAAATGGAGCCCAAGATAAGACATAAATAGGACCCAAGATAAACCCTTAAATCAGGCTCGAGATAAGACGCCTAAATAAGGCCCGAGATAAGACGCTTAATTATGGCCCGAGATAAGTCTTAAATAGGGCCCGAGATAAACTTGCAGCTCTTAAGTCTAGCCGGATTGTCTTAAATCGAGCCGGATTTGCTTAAAAAGGGCCCGATTTAACAGCCTATTTTTGTTACAGATGGCGTGCCATATAGCCGCGAGTGCTATATGAAAAATAAAGTACGGGGCGCGCGTCCGAGATGCTAATAATGCACGAGGCGAAGCCGAGTGCTTTATTAGCATCGAGGTCAAGCGCCGAGTACTATATTTTTCATATAGCACTCGCGGCTAATAAAGTACGGGGCGCGCGTCCGAGATGCTAATAATGCACGAGGCGAAGCCGAGTGCTTTATTAGCATCGAGGTCAAGCGCCGAGTACTATATTTTTCATATAGCACGAGCAAGGCTATGCTTTAAATGATTTATGGAACTTTCTAGTCGTGTAGCTTCACCATGCACTAGGACTCGTAATTAACACGCGTTACATGAACTATTAGCAGCCTGAATGCACACAGACTAGTTTAACAAAGTAACTCACGCTAGTTCACCATAGTTTGGCATGGTAGACGATCATCGCGTCTTTTGGCAGGTTTTACTTGCAACCCACAATCGATTCTATCGTGAGTCACATGGTGAAATATTTTCGTGATATCTCCAGGACTTGTCCGTTTACATTAACAAAGTTTATTTAGAATGGAACAAACTACTACATACTGAAAACTACACCATACTACTACTTATTACCTAACTATATACTTATTACTAGCTACGTACTTAACTTAACCAATGTCAAAGTCAGGAAATTCGTCCTCAGCAGTAAGCGAATACTGGCGGAGTATCATTTTCGCATTGTACCTCCACAAAGTCACCGATAGTTGCTGGAGAAGTTGGCGCCTAGCAAACTTTCGGGGTAAACCGTTTCTAACAGTTGTTCTGTCAGCTATGGATCCTAAAATTGATAGGGCATATGGTGACCAAACACCAAAGGTCTCACATACAAGAGAGATAAAATCTCCTCCATTATCATTCACAGTGTCCTGGTATTGAGTGTCCTGGTATTGAGTGTCCTTAGCTATCTTACCAACAGCAGCGGCCACCCAAGCCTGAGAAGAAGCAGAAGATATGACAGCAGACTGAGTGGTACTCCTGACGGAGAGATCAAAATAGGCAGGACGACCAAGATGAAAGTCAGGGTGGTATATGTCGCCAGGACGAATTAACAAACGTAACAGCAGCGTTACCTTCTGCCACCCATAATTGAAGCATTTAGGTATGTCTATAAAAGCAATCCAGTGGTAGAAATCGTATTGGCTGGAGTGATTGATCACTCAGCGCGGTGAGGCTATCAGCATTCACCAGCTTGGGTGATTAGTCGTACTGGCGCGAGCCCCGTAGGCTATTAGCCTACACTAAGGCAGTGGGAAACTGTGCTTTATTGTCCACAAAGAGTGCTTTATTGCACCGCAAAGAATGCTTTATTCGTTCAATAAAGCACTCTTTGCGGTGCAATAAAGCACTCTTTGTGGTCGATGAAGAAGTTGGCCGGCTGAGAGTGTACTTTATGAAATTTAAAGTACACATTTTTCTTTGATCTCGCCCATGCAAAGTTCTATAATTTTTTTACTGAACATGTAGTTTCATAGTGTGTATGGCTTCAAATTTTGCTGAACTTATGGTGTGTATGGTTTCAGCTTGCTTTGATTGCACTTCTTTTAACTTAAATGTGTAATTTCCATATATGTGACCGGATTTGCAAAAAGGTACCTTTTTCACACATAAAATTTGACCCATTTTTTCAACTTTCAAACTTTGTAACTTTTGTATCATTGCAAGCATGTGTTTGTAATTTTCCATGAGTATGCCTACATTATGTGGCTACGTTTTGATACCAAAAGAAAGTCAATCAGTGCACGGAGTCAACAGTTATGACATTTCGTTTGCTGGTATGTCAAATGTGTGAAAAAGGTACCTTTTCGCAAATCCGGTCACATATGTACTGGGGTTTAACCACCATGCACTGGGGTTTATCTACCATATACTCCCAGTTGTTTACTTTGATGTATGTCTTCAGTGGGACAGAACACTTCTTAGTGTTTTACTGTGACATCCACTACTCCAGCTTTTGTTTCATACTTTTTATCGATGTGTTATGGTCAGTGAAAATTCCACATTTTTCTATGTTCTTGTAAAGCATCAATCAATAGTCAGTATTTAAAAGTTGAAATGACAGCTGCAGGGTTGTACAAAAGGGCCTACTTGACATTATACATTATACTATCTTACCATGCCAAGACCATGGCACGGTAAGATAATACCCATTGTAATGTCACAAATAATAAAAATGGAGCAATTGCATGCATTAACTTACTCCGCTGATGGATTTGATAATGGATTTCTCATGAATTGTGCATGATTTAGGAGTTGTGTATTGGACTTTATGTCTTGATAATAGGTAGGCACTCGTAATAGGCATCTTTGAAGATTTGAAAACCTGCGTGACATCAATAATTACTAAGGTGTAAGTAATTATTGACATCACCTCAGGTTTTTAAATTCTCGAAGATGCCTATCAAGACACATGGTAGTGTGTCGTGCGGCCCAAGAAGCCGGCGTGCCACCCGTGAGTATATTAACAGGAAGAAAGAAAACGCAATTTTCACACCTATGTAGCTCTGTGATCCCTTACCCGATTGAAACCAAATTTGCTAGAGAGGTGCCAGCCAGTAAGGGGAATCTACACACCACATTTGAAGAAAATCGCTCTAGCCATTTCCGAGATACGAGTGAACAAAATTTCGTTTTAATTTCTTCGTTTTTTCTTCTTCTTCATTTCGCACACTTCGCAAAATCCGCCATAAAACACGAATGCGTGCTCGGATCGGGCTGAAATTTGGCACACTTAAAGGGCTCATTAAGGCGGATCTGTGTACCAACTTTGGTAGGAATCCGATGAACATTCACGGAATTATGACCGATTAGTTGCGTAAATAAGGTCGAAGGTCTGTCACGCCTACAGGGTAAACTCCTTTGAGGATTCAGTTGAAAATTGCTATGTAGATGGAGCAACCATCGTAGGAGTGCCTTTTTGTGGTTTGAAAGGAATCGGGATAAAGACCACGGAGATATGACACAAAACCCGACCTGTGTCAAAATTACGCGATCGATTTTTATGAATAAAAAACTATTAGTTTTCGTGTCTATCAGGCAAACCGCTTAGAGCAATGAGCTTAAATCAGTATGTAGCTGGAATAATCATCATAGAAAGTCCTTGAAGTAGTACAGAAGAATTGGATTACAAACCACTGAGTTATGATTCGAAAGGCAACTACGTGTAGCAAATGCGAGATCGAGATACTCTAATAGAACAGTCACCCTAATAAAGCATTCAGCTGCATTTATAATTTACTCAATTATATTACATTGCAAATTATTCTGTAGGGAATTCAGTTACAAACAAGTCACCCTGTAGTCAGATCAGCCAGAAGAAGGTACCTAATAGAGAGTTCAGCTACAAAGAAACCATCATGTAGAGAGTTCAGCTCAAACAAATTGCCCTGTAGAGAGATCAGCTAGAAGAAGTTACCTTGTAGAGAGTTCAGTTAGAAAGAAACAATCATGCAAAGTGTTCAGCTACAAACAAATCACCCAGTAGAAAGTTCCGCTATGAACAGATCACACTGTAGAGAGTTCAGTTAGAAACAAGTCATGTTGTAGAGAGATCAAGTAACCTTGTAGAGAGTTCAGCTACAAAGAAACCACCATGTAAGAGAGTTCAGCTGCAAACAAATCACCTGTTGAGAGTTCAGCAGGAACAAGTCACCCTGTACAGAGATCAGCTAGAAACAAGTCACCCTGTAGAGAATTCAACTACACCCTGTAGAAAGATCAGGTAGAAGAAGTTACCTTGTAGAGAGTTCAGCTGCAAACAAATCACCTGTAGAGAGTTCAGCTAGAAACAAGTCACCCTGTAGAGAGATCAGCTAGAAACAAGTCACCTTGTAGAGAGTTCAGCTAGAAGAAGTCACCTTGTAGAGAGTTCAGCTGCAAATAAATCACCCTGTAGAGAATTCAGCTACAAACAAATCACCCTGTAGAAAGATCAGCTAGAAGAAGTTACCTTGTAGAGAGTTCAGCTGCAAAGGAACCAGAGTTCAGCTGCAAACAAATCACCTGTAGAGAGTTCAGCTAGAAACAAGTCACCCTGTAGAGAGATCAGCTAGAAACAAGTCACCCTGTAGAGAGTTCAGCTAGAAGAAGTCACATTGTAGAGAGTTCAGTTACAATGAAACTCCCATGTAGAGAGTTCAGCTGCAAACAAATCACCCTGTAGAGAACTCGGCTACAAACAAATATTCCCTGTAAAAAGATCAGCTAGAAGAAGTTACCTTGTAGAGAGTTCAGCTACAACAAAACCATCATGTAGAGAGTTCAGCTACAAAAAAATCACCTGTAGAGAGTTCAGCTAGAAACAAGTCACCCTGTAGAGAGATCAGCTAGAAAACAAGTCACCTTGTAGAGAGTTCAGCTAGAAGAAGTCACATTGTAGAGAATTCAGCTACGAAGAAACTACCATGTAGAGAGTTCAGCTGCAATCAAATCACCCTGTAGAAAGTTCAGCTATGAACAGATCACCCTGCAGAGAGATCAGCTAGAAACAAGTCACCCTGTAGAGAGTTCAGCTAGAAGAAATTACCTTGTAGAGAGTTCAGCTACAAAGAAACCACCATGTAGAGAGTTCAGCTGCAAACAAATCACCCAGTAGAAAGTTCAGCTATGAACAGATCACCCTGTTGAGAGTTCAGTTAAAAACAAGTCATCCTGTAGAGAGATCACCTAGAAGTATCACCTTGTAGAGAGTTCAGCTACAAACAAATCACCCTGTAGAGAGATCAGCTAGAAGAAGTCACCTTGTAGAGAGTTCAGCTATAAAGAAACCACCACGTAGAGAATTCAGCTGCAAACAAACACCCTGTAGAGAACTCAGCTAGAAGAAGTTACCTTGTAGAGAGTTCCGCTACAAAGAAACCACCATGTAGAGAGTTCAGCTGCAAACAAATCACCTGTAGAGAGTTCTGCTAGAAACAAGTCACCATGTAGAGAGATCAGCTAGAAACAAGTCACCCTGTAGAGAGTTCAGCTAGAAGAAGTCACATTGTAGAGAGTTCAGCTGCAAGAGAGATCACCTAGAAGTATCACCTTGTAGCGAGTTCAGCTACAAACAAATCACCTGTAGGGATTTCAGCTACAAACAAATCACCCTGTAGAGAGTTCAGCTACAAAGAAATCATCATGTAGAGAGTTCAGCTGCAAACAAATCATCCTGTAGAGAGTTCAGCTATGAAAAGATCACCCTGTAGAGAGTTCAGCTATAAGAAGTCACCTTTTAGAGAGTTCAGCTACAAATTAAAGCAACCACCATGTAGAGGGTTCAGCTGCAAACAAATCACTCTGTAGAGAATTCAGCTACAAACAAATCTCCCTGTAGAGAGACCAGCTAGAAACAAGTCACCCTGTAGATAGATCAGCTAGAAGAAGTTACCTTGTAGACAGTTCAGCTGCAAATAAATCACCCTGTAGAGAATTCAACTACAAACAGATAGCCCTGCAGAGAGTTCAGCTAGAGTCAAGTCACCCTGTAGAGAGAATCCTGTAAAGAGCTCATCTACATACAAGCAGATCACCCTGTAGAGAGTTCAGCTACATTTCAAGTCACCCAGTAGAGAGATCAGCTGCAAATTATCCTGTGGGGATTAATTGACATGTAATAAATATATGCAAGAGTTCATAATATATAATGAACTCTTGATATATGCATTATATATATAATTTGTACATTTACTGATAAAATCAGAATGAGTTAAAGTATTTATAAAATCTGCTTTTTCTTTTTCCTGTGGTAAAGAAAAATATATAGGTTAAAAAGTCCCAAAGCTGGCCATAGGCCGGCTTTGGGGTATACAAATACAAAAAGAAGTGAAATCTAATCAAAAACAGCCAAGCTGTATAAAAAGGAGTGCGGCCCTTGAAAAGGCTATGGTGAAAAAAGATGTGAAATCCAAGGTGGCGGCCAAGAAATAGCTGTGATGGTAGGTTAATGGTAAAAATTTTAATAACGACAATTCTGGTGAATTTTGTGCCAATTGACCAAGCGGCACCAAATTCACCTGAATTGTCGTTATTAAAATTTTTACCATTAACCTACCATCACAGCCATTTCTTGGCCGCCACCTTGGATTTCACATCTTTTTTCACCATAGCCTTTTCAAGGGCCACACTCCTTTTTTTACTGCTTGGCTGTTTTTGATTTGATTAACTATTACAAAGTCCAAGATCATTATTTAGCTAACTATGCAACTCTTACGTAAATCATGCACAATTCATGAGAAATCCATTATTACTTCAGAGGTAATTATGCATACAGTTGTTCCATTTTCATTTGTGACATGACCATGGACTTTAGGCCTTGGCATGGTAAGATAGTATATCCTTTTGTACAATCCTGCAGCTGTCATTTTAACTTTTAAGTACTGACTGATTGATTGATTGATTGATACTTTATTACATTATGAGTACACCTTAGCCACATTTGTTGGACCTACTTGACATAACTACTATAATGAGGTGGTCTTATTAGAGGTGATCTTATTATACAGGTGGTCTTATTACAGAGGTGATCTTTGTTAAGAGGTACACTGTACCTGTTATATGAAGCAATATTAGTTTTTCAGTTTCAGTTTTTCAATTTTAGCTGTTTCCAATGTCCCAGTTGATTTTGCTGTCACAAGCTACCCTTCCACTCCTACTTTTTTCAGCTGTACATGTATGGTCACACTATTATTAGTGTGACCATACAGTATATTATTAGTGTGACTAATAGTATATTAGTCAGTGGCAAAAACTAATATTGGTCATGTGCATACTACTGTTGTAAGGAATGTACCAGTTTGGACAACAATATCACACCCGAGTTAGTGTGTTGTGACCACAACTGTATTTCCTGTGAATGTGTAAACTATTGGTATATACTTCCACTCCTACTTTTTTCAGCTGTACATGTATGATCACACTATTATTAGTGTGACTAATACTATTATTAGTCACACTAATAATATACTGTATGGACACACTAATAATAGTGTGACCATACATGTACAGCTGAATAAAGTAGGAGTGGAAGGGTAGCTTGTGACAGCAAAATCAACTGGGACATTGGAAACAGCTAAAATTGAAAAACTTAAACTGAAAAACTGATATTGGTCATGTGTATACTACTCTTGTAAGGAATGTGCCAGTTTGGACAACAATATCACACCTGAGTTAGTGTGTTGTGACCACAACTGTATTTCCTGTGAATGTGTAAACTATTGGTATATGATTCAATTTTCCTGCTAAAAGCCATTAAAATTTAATACACATAGCAACTGGCTTAAAATGGCTGTGTGTGTTGCTTGGAGTGTCATAGACTTTAATTTGATTAGACCTTGTTTGTGTATATGGGATATTTCTGGAGAAAATTCCCAACACAACCAAATGAATATTAAATGACAAACTGAACACATATAGATGAAACACTTGAGAAATTATGTGGTCATGCACTACACAAGCGATGATGGTGCATGCTCTATCAGTTACAGGTGTTTCTTGTAAAGTACGCTGATAATGGCTTCCCTTCCTAAAGTGTTTCTTATTATTCAGTGGGTAATGGATCTGGAATTAGTAGGGTAAGTTTCTTACTTCCTTGTACTGTATTTACATAATGTTATTCATCCGTGTGATCTGTGGTAATGACTTTAGTGTGTGATATGCAATAGACACCTAAGAGAGAAAGAGAGAGAGAGAGAGAAGATCATGGCTCTGTAATGGATTCAGAGGTTGTCTGTGTATAATGACAGCAGATGGCGTGTTTTGTGGCTACAGCAATTATGCTATAGTATGTGCATTTTATACACTTTGAGTTAGCATACATGCACTATTAATGCCGATTACAGCCAAGCTGGGAAAAAAGTGACATGTGCAGTGTAAATGCTTTATACATTATATGGTAAGATTTCTATAACTTGACAATTCTCAAAGTTATTGTACATTTTAAAGAAGGCTGTACATTCATCACTATGCAAATGTGGTATGCCAAAAGGCACCTCTTAGGCTGAAGTGACGTCGAACAGTAAAAAATCAAGCCCGTAGCCTTAGCCATTATCGAGTTATGCTTGCCTATCAGTCAGTCAGTCAGTCAGTAGAAAATTCCATTAAATAAAGTTTTTTTTAAAAATTCCATAGCGACTTAAAAGCATTTCGGGTCAATCTGAACTTGTTTGGGCTTAGTTTTACCTAACCAATAATACTGTCTCATCGACGTCAGGGAAAATTGAAGCTGGTTTTTGGGTGATGTTATTTTGTGGACCACACCTACTCCTTTGTGGTACACTACTATCGTAGTGTCAGTGTATGATTACATTATGAGTACACCTTAGCCATATTTGTTGGACATACTTGAGAGGCAGTATTATTATACTGGTAGTCTTATTACAGAGGTGGTCTTTGTTAAGAGGTACCTGTTAATATGAAGTTTTGGCCAATTTTAGTTTTTCAGTTTAAGTTTTTCAGTTTCAGGTGTTTCCGATGTCCCAAATCAAACGCTCATCATAGTATTATAATTGTGAAATGCTGCATCATCTACAGTTTCACAATTGGTGTTACATTCCTGGAATGTCAACAATCTACCAACAGTACACAACACTACTAGTCAGTCAGTAACTCACTGCTTCCAAATCTCTACTTAAACATTGTTTTCAAAATGTATCATGAACCACGGTAGTGGTTCATAATAGAGATCGCCTATATTTTTTCCAAAATCCTAATACCGTATAGCGGGTTATTTTGGAAACAGAAATTTTTGTACAAGAAGAAAATCTGAATTTTGAAAGATTTTAATTTCGAAGAGTGCATATTTCAAAGTCCGGATGGAATTCAAATAACGGAAATGCGTGTCACAAATTATGAAGATGCGTGAATGTTTGCCGAAAACTGACTTACTGATAGAATAATCCCCATTCCTGTGCACTGGAGAGAAGACTGAGGAAGTCTCGGGTGGAGTGAACTCACTGGCATGATTGTGCTCGATCATAGCTAGCTCATAGTATCCTAATCACCATAGATTCTAGCGCAGATGGCATTCTCATTCTGGATCGCCTGTTTTCTGGTTATTGGTACAGTAATGATACAGTAATGATACAGTTTACCCATTATCATCAGCAATATTGAGCTAAAACTTGAGGAATACATGAACAAATCACCGAAAGTTGGGCGGTTGCTTTCACTTGTGGGAATTTATTTTCGAAAAACAACCAAACGTGGGAATTTATTTTCGAAGAGAAGGGCCTCTTCGAAATATCCGAAAATAAAAACCTTTCGAAAATTACCAGCTATACGGTAGAACTCTTAACTAAACACTACCTTAGAAACCTTTTCCAACCTCAAAAGAAGCCTTAGAAGTTAATTTAGTTTAGGTCCACTAGAAAACATGAAGTCAAAAGGACTTGATAAAAGTACTTTTTTTTAAAGAACTGAAATCTGCCATTTTGAGCTATTTTGTTCATCTTATTATTTTTTCTCACAGGGCTAGAGCAAAATGTGAGTACTTTTTGGGGATAAAAACTACATAACTTTCCTTCCTATGTCTTTCTTCATATCCATGACCTATTTTAAAATGCATATTACAATGATAACACCCATTCTCAAACAATTTTGCTTCTTGTAGGTTCACTTAGCCATTGATCTTCTGACTTAGATTCTGCAAGGGTAACCAAGGATAACCAACGTGTTAATTATGGTAATAAGTATCCAATCTATTCATGTTAGTAAGTTCATTTGGAAACCTTATATCATTTCCTTTGAATTAATTGTGATCTCACAGCTGCACAAATCAGAAGCCATACTATTACTGACCACAGCATGTTATACACTGCCTATAGTTGGATATGTCAAATCTGTATAGTACAAAGTACATTCAATAGTATGGAAACATATTTGCTAACTCTGATAATATTAGCTGGCTACTTAATAGCTACTGTAACTGTACATGATGACTAACTTGATATACATGTTTAGTACTGTGTAATATCAAGCACACCAGCACCTCTTATTATCATGTTAGTTATCCATAAATGGATTTATAAAAAGTAAATAGAAACTAGTGTAAAAATAATTTTCAAAAATTAAAACATGGGAATAGAGATCATTGAAAAAAGTAACGAAACAAGGCTCAACAAGCCAGCATGTTAAACACACAGAGATCTCTATTTGGACTCAAATAGACATTTACACAGAAGCATTCTCAGTGCTTACTGATTATTGTCAGTACTTATCTGCCCCTATTATATAAAACTACTCATTTTCCTTAGTCTCTAGCTATACTGTATCCATTGAGTCCAAATACAGATCTCTCTGTGTTTAACATGCTGGCTTGTTGTTTCTTTACTTTTTCAGCAATCTCTATTCTCATGTTTTAATTTTTGAAAATTATTTTTACACCAGTATGAAACCTATATCACCAAGCCTCGAGTTTCAGTGATTGTGGGTTTTAATTTCGCTCAACTAAGGATTACATATTCTACCCTAAGATATGTTCTGGATCCCACTGATCATCAGTGCACAATATTTTCATCTCTTTTGTTGTCTGGTTTCTGATGAAATGTTTGAATGTGTTTTATCTAATGAAAATTCTATGAACTAAAGGAAATTAGTTTTGTTGATACAAACATACCAGCTTTGTTCATCAATTTGAACTGTCTGTGTAATTGCTTAGCACAAAATGAGTTTATTGTAATATTTAAAACATTTAAATTGATGCTTTGCAAAGGATGCCACAGAATACGTCATTTTTAACACTAGAATCATCTATAATAGTGGAAGATGGTTTTTCATTTACAAATCTTGGTGTCATGTACACCTAGTCACACTACTTGTCTTGTGTGCTTCACACACCATATTATGAAAGTGTGCCTGCACCCTAATGGTGTGCTGCTGGTTAAGTGTACATGTGCTATGACCATCTTAGTTTTAACAGTGATTCATATCAAGCCATGCAGTAATGAAATAAGATACAGCTAACAAAATTCATGCCTTTCTACCTAAGGCAAGCTACTACCTACAATGGTATAGCTATTAACATTATCCCAATTAGGAACACAATAGAGAAACTCCCATAGTAAGTGTACATGTACATGTTAATGGTGACAGCAAACTTAGACTGTGCCACTAATGTTGTGTGTATTGAGAAGAAATTATGGCAGAAGACTTAGTGAATGATATATTATAATAATATGATACGTAAGGACGCATGATTGAATACATATAATCATTCTGACCACAAATGGTGATGTAAAGTTATTCATGTACAGTACATTTAAGTTTTCCTTGCCAAATTTTTATGACAAAATGGTTCCATCAACAAACTGCTTACTCCAGATGTACTCTAAAGATCTATACTGTAGATACATATACTGTATTTACTTAGTTAAACACCATGGCATTTATTATAAGAAATTGATGTAGCCACTATTCAAGCTTGATTACTACTCACTCAATACTCAAAAATTGTGTTTAAGCCCATAATTTTAAAATCAGTAGTGGCACTGCTCAAGCATAGCTACTATTGAAGGTGTGGTGTCTAAAGTTGAGCAAGCAAAGTACTCCAGTTCCTGGTGCTGGAGTGGAGTACAGTGGAAAAGAGACATTTTTTGAGATTTATTACATGTCGACAACCTTTGTTGATTCATTACACATTGCCTGGTCCTACTTGTATATTGTAAATGTCATTTTATATGAACTTGAGTTAGTTTCAGAAGTCAACTGGTGTAGCTAATGAGTTTATTTGACTGCCACCTAATTCTGTGCCATACATGGACATACGGTACCTGTATCTCACTGATTGCAAAGTCCTGGAGCTTGATCACTAGCACACAGTACATGCATAACTGGAACAATAAGTCTGAAGTAAAAGAAGTGTAGCTATATAGTCTTATCATAGGATTTAGATTTATTACAATACCCCCACGAGTATAGTAAGTATACTAGACCTTGTTATTTTGGACCACTTAAACTCAGATGACAACCTAACTAAACTACTGACAAAAAATTATATACTACATACTAAGTACATACATATGCTGTGATTACTTAGCCAACAGTAGTAATAAACAAATCAAAATATTACATTGATCATTGATTGTCAAGAGGAGAGTCAAGAATAATGTTTGTTTGAAGAAGCTTTACTGAACATCCAAAGGGACTCTGATATGGAGAACAATGCACTGGAATATTGACATCAGCCCTCAAAGTAAAAATTAGCTAGTATATTAATGTTACAATAGTCTTATGGTATCTTTAAGCTGCATATACAGCAGTGATAGTTAGAGCACACGGAACACATGTTGCATAAGGAAACATGCTATGCACATGTCTCAAAAACTGGGAAGCAGGGGAAGCACACAGACAGTCTACTTTAAATAAAGCCAAACCCCCTCAGGATTCTGGCTATGCCACTGGAGCTTATAATAGCACACATGCACAGCTCTTAATAGATTACTATATACGTATAGGAGATTAGAGTGGCAGATTGACTAATGTCAGAAAACGTGACATACACTGTAACAGTAGGAGTTACTAATATTTGCACAAGCACGTACATAGATGCACTTCCTGTTTGTACATTACATACAGGTGTGTAGTGATTCAGTTAAAACAACACAGGTCATGATAACACAGGTCATGATCACACAGCAAACCACATAGTTTGATTTTTACCATATTCTTCACCACATATTTCATGTACATACTCAGATGCACTTACCATGAAGCTACCTAATACCAAAGGAAAAATTCAGGAAAAAACACATGCATATCTATAAACCATGCCATGACTAGCCATAGTACACTGTATTAAATTAATTATGACTTTAATGTGGCACTTGTAGCACTGATTTCTTTAAAAGAAATTTCAGAACAGCTGTGAAAAAGGTCATGTGTGCAGTGCAAATGCTTTTGGTAACATTGCTCTTACTTGATAATTCTCATATTGTACATTTTAAAGAAGGCTGCACATTCATCACCATGCAAATGTTCAGTGTAAATCTCTCTTTAAGTAGTCAGATACCTACACTCCTATAATCAATTTTCAGCTGTAATTGGAATTAATAGTGCAGTGCATGTATGTAAACTTAATGTGTATGAAAGTACACATACAGTACAAAGGAATAGCTAGTTGCTGTAGCCACAAAAACATATCATTACAAGCACACAATCTCTACATTACAATCTCTAGTGGTGTTTGCACTTGAACCGCTTTCATCAAGTTGGTTCGATCCATACTGTTTTCAAACCGCTTCACATTCTTCACGCGTTCACACCAGCAAAAAGATAAACCGGCTACTTTAAAACAGAAAGCGCTTATAATAATTATTAATTTTGTTCTAATAGTTAGGTGACTTTAGCGGAATGGAGTTGTTAATTTTGGCGATGTTTTCTGGTTAAGAATGCATTGGAAAGCGGCGAAGAGTCTAGAAGTTTAAAACAAAAGGAACTAGCCGGGTAGAAGCGTGTTTCACGCTACCTGAGACAAAGGCGAGCGAGACTAATCAGGTACAGGACACGGCGCTACGACTGAGTCCTTAGTGGGATAATACTTAATAGACGTTTAGTTGATAGCTGAGTAAAGTGGATTGTTTCAAAGCGGTTTGAGGTGGTTCAAATCACATCAGAAGGTGAGTTGAAAATAACTAGTTTATAATAAAACACTTTAAGTGCGAGCGAATTAGCTAGCTAAACGGCTGGTTTGAAAGCGGTTTATAGCGACAGTGCGAATACCCCTTCTATATCTTCCCTTAGACATCACACACTAAAGTCATTACCACAAAATTAATCACATAGATAAATAATGTCACAGTATAAGGAAATAACAGATCCACTACCCATTATAAGAAACACTTAAGGAAGGGAAGCCATTATCAGCACACCTTACAAGAAACACAAAAGTCATGAAAATGATCAGTTCCATAACTGATAGAGTATCCCAAACACACAAACAAGGTCTAATCAAATTTAAGCCTATGACACTCCAAGCAACGCAGCCATTTCAAACCAAGTGCTATGAGTATTTAAATAATTTTAGTGGGCACAATAGCTACACATTCATATCAAGCCAGTAATGAAATAAGATACAGCTATCAAAATTCAGGTCTTTCTATACCTAAGGTAAGCTACTACCCACAATGGTATAGCTATTAAGACTAATTAGGAACACAATAGAGAAACTCCTATAGTAAGTGTACATGCACATGATGATGGTGACACTAGACATGTGTATCTGTGACACTATGGTTGTGTGCAATGAGAAGGGATTACGACAGAGGATTTAGTGAATGATATACACATAAAACACATGTATGAAGTTGTTTCCAAATACATGTAATCATTCTGACCACACTTGAAATGGCAATGTAAAGTTATGCATGCATGCAGTACATTTGCTATTCACTAAGTTTTCTTTGCTAAAACTTTATGAGAACATGTTCCCTTTCACAAACTGCTTACTCCAAGAGATTTATACTGTAAACAAGTACACAGAAAAATTTGGAATTTTCAACTAGAGTAGGGACCATAACACATCGATAAAAAGTACTGAAACAAGCTGGTTGAAAATTAACTACATAACTACTTTCAATAAAACAATGTACTATGTTACAACACTGTCATAATGAAGATCCTCTTCTGGACCACGCTTACAAAAAACAACCATTCAGCTATCCCATGGCATTTCTAAGTGTTACCTGATAAGCCCTTAAACATGCCTGTACATACCAATCACAAAAACAGATCTATAGTAATACCAGCTCAATCACTATAAGCAAATATTCCCTGGGTGGTAACTATTCACTGAACTGACTGTGCATACTGTGATTGGATTTATTAAGCTAAATGCCTTCAGAGGACATTCATTATCTAATGTCAAATACAAGTAGTGGAATATGGCCAAACCTAATAGATTTTACTGTATGCTGTGCAGGAAAAAAAGCTATAGTAAGTGTCAAATTTGGGTTTTTATTTTATTTATTAAGCTCTACAGCACAAGTGTTGAAGGTCTGTAGGACACCTGGTCCTACAGCCTGTTTAAAATTGTTACAAAAGTATGTTTGAAAAGGTGGAGAAAGCAGAAAAACTCCATGACCGGACCTGGGCAACCTTGAACCTGCAGCCATCCAATTAACACTCTGTTGGTATGTCAGTTTAAAAAAACAATAGCAATAGCAAATTTAACTACAATAAATCCTGTAAAATTCAGTAACTAGCCAACAGTTCTATGAACAGTTTGATAAGACAAGGGCCAACAGCACTAAACAGCCTAAATTTTGCATCACACATGCATAACCAACACATACTATTCACCACTGAAAAATCTAAATATGGCCTAAACTTTCTTCTAAGGATTTCACTGTTACTCTGCAATACTTTATGTAACTTACCCTTGTACAGCTAGTAGCACTGCTGGCCAATTATATTTTTGAATGATATAAAGTGATCGGGAATCAGCATGGGGGATGCCATACAATTTGAGATAAATATGCAAGCTAAACTGTCCATCCTGGAACAATCTGTTTTAATTAGGTAAACTTCTTTCAATGTAAAAAATCGTCACACAACTAAAGAGTTTTTTCGGCATGACTGCATGCCATGACTAATTTCATGCACTAGATGTCCTACACTATTATCCGTGACAGAATTTATCACATTTGCATTCACTCTGTAACTTTTCATGGCCAAGCTGCATTACTATTCGCAAGGGTAAAGAGTGAATAAGTGCTTTAGTTTTTGTTTATTTCACTGCTTGCATTCAGCGAATGAATTCCTTTAGCTAGCAAGACTTAATCCAACCATGGCATGTATAAAAATATTTCAGTCCAGTTGTCCAGTTCAGCGTTCCAGTCCAGAAGTCCAGTCCAGAAGTCCAGTCCAATGTATAGTAAGACCCTATTCTTATGGGAATTAAAGTAATGAATCACTTATCATTTTTCAGACACCTGCTATTGCAGAACAAATGTACAGTGTGAGTTTCAATGGCATAGCAGTACTCAGCTAGGATACTTTGCATGTGAAATATTAGCTTGATTCATTGAGCAGCCAAGGCTGAATATATGCTTCCAGAACAAAACAACTAATAATTGTCAAATAAAATACTGTGCAATTGTGTTCATTTATCGTGTAGACAGTAGAGTACGTAATACTTTCTATAGTGTGGTATCATCACTCTGAGTTACATACACTGTAACATGATGCCTAACTCAACTACGCTCGCAACAACCGTACTTTATTTTACACAGCTAAACACATGGACTATAAAGTGTTACATATAACATACAAAGAATATTCATATACCTGGGGATATAACAAAGAACAGGGGCTGATCCAGAAATAAATCAAAGGGGGTGGCTGGCTTAGTTGCATGCTTTTGCTAATTTTTTATACAATGAGCACTGCCATATAATTAAGTTGGGATTTATCAAAGTGTTTGTGTTAATAGGTTCAGTCTACAAAGCACACTCAGCATGCGAAGCATGCTCTTACTAGGGGTCTGGGGGCATGCCTATGCCCCCCAGGGAAAAAATTTGAAAATTGCTCTCCTGAGATTGAATCTGGAAGTGATTTTGACTGAAACTATAAATGTAAATTTTGTGCTGGCCGCTTGTACTGAACCTAAAGAAACACTGATAAATGACATGCTATAGCTATAGTAGCTATTATAAGTAAAGCTTAGCAAATTGTTGGCAGCTGTGCTATGATGTCCAGTTAACAACTGCAGCTGTAAATGAACATAACCACATTGTGACACCTGAAAGTTTTACTTCAATTAAAGTGCATTGAACATGCCATTTGCTAGATGTCCAAGTCTTATTTTGGATCAAAACTTAAAGCTCAACAAGTAAAGAAGCCTGTTAGTGAAACCCCAACCACTAATGAAAGCATCAGTGACAGTGAAAGTGGGCAAGAAGGTTTAATTGAAGATTGAAAACTCACTGCAGCAAATTCTGCACAACTTTAAAGGATAAGTCTATAACTCATTTGTTGAGTGAAGATGCAAATCCTATATTCTTCCCCAATATACGAGAACTCCTCTGCATATCGAAAATACTAATTGGAAGCACTGAAGCAGAAAGGACCTTTTCTTGTATCTCAGGAAAATCCATTCATGGTTGTGCACCACTATGAGTTATGAAAGACTGGGTAACCTTGGAGTGTTAGCAATGCAAGGATTTAGTTTCCCACTGAATGTTGAACAAATATGCAAAGAGTTTGTGACTAAACATAACAGAAAAATGTAGCTTTACTACAAGTGTTTTATATGATTAGTATGAGTACTTTAGCTATTAGTGTTACGAATTTAGCGGTTACTCTGGACTCTTTTTATCACGTGACTGGTACATTACATCATACATTAAATTTAGCTTACATTACAAAAAATGTTCTAAATGTTTCCTGCACTGCCAGGGGTTGATTACCCCAAGTAATCAAGTTACTATCACTACCATAAAGAATTCATTGTCCTATCGATCAGTCAATGTTCCATTGATACCTCAAGGGGAATGAGGTGCTGTATAGGTCTGCATAAAGTTGAGGCTTTCTTCTCCTGATTCAAAACGAGAACCTTTGCTGCTCTGGTCTGTCCATCTCTTCCTGTGATCAGTTTCACCACTCTTGCCAGCTTCTACCAAATCCGGTGGGTGAGGTCATCCTTTAGAATAACTATGTCTCCTGGCTTAACAGTTGTCCGTCGTGACTGTCCATGACCTTCTCTGCTGCAATTACTATGTTCCCGTAGACCCAGCAGATATTCCCTTCGCCACTGTCGTGTGAAATCATTTAACAACTTAAACTGATATTTTGCTCTTCTTGTAAGCGACTTGTTTGCATTTGGTATTTCAAATTGACGTTGACTGGGGCCCTTTATTATCTGTCGGCCATAGATCAAATGAGCTGGAGTCAACGGTTGTGACACTCCCTCTACATCATCATACATATAAGTTAAAGGGTGATTGTTGATTGTTCCTTCAATTTCAACTACAATGGTCCGTAACTCCTCAAATGTTAGTGTGGATCTGCCAATGGTCTTCTTCAAACATCTTTTCGTGATTCCTACCATCCTCTCCCAAAAACCACCCCACCATGGTGCCTTCTCCACTATGAATTTCCATTGAATCTGATTATTCACCATGTAGGTTTGTACTTCCTCACATCTAACAATCTTCTTAATTTCTGCAGAGGCAGACTTAAACGTTTTTGCATTATCTGAAAGAATTGTTGATGGTAACCCTCGTCTACTTGTGAATCGTCTAAAGGATTGAAGGAATGATACAGCAGAAAGATCTTCAGTTATCTCTAGATGGACAGCCCTGGTTGAAGCACACGTATATAAACACAAATATACCTTCCGTTGCTGACTGTTAGATTGGACATATAGTCGTCCAGCAAAATCTACACCTGTGTGTATAAATGGCAGTCCATCACTTACTCTCTCTCCAGGAAGATCAGGTTGCACTGAAGAGGTATAGGGTTTACCTTCGAACTTCAGACATAGAACACACCTTCTGATCACCTTTTTGACAGACTCACATCCTCGTATAATCCAGTATGTCTGACGTATTGCATTCAATGTTTCTCTTATCCCATTGTGGTGGACGACCTTGTGATATTCTGAGATCAGTGAAGTTGTGTACTTGTGTTTTGCTGGCAACAAAATCGGATTGTTGGCTCCTTCAGAGAGTGATGATTCACCAAGCCTTCCCTTGCAACGGATTATTCCCTGAGTGTCTAGGTACAAGATTATTTGCTTCATTCTGACTTCCTTTATACCTTTTGTTAATTCTTTCCACTCCTGAGGGAAGCACTGCATTCGTACTGTCTTGGTCCATATCTGCTTTGCTTTAGAAATGCCTTCAGCAGTCAAATTCTCTTCACTTCGTTGGCTTGATTTTACCCTGTCCACAATTCATAAAACAAGTGCAGTAACACGTAATAACTTCAGTCTTGTACTGTACCGTTCTGGTGAAATAATCGCTTCTAAATCAATGTTGGGTGTTGCTACTTGTCTGGATGTGGTAACCAAGGAGTGAACTATTGTTGTAGAGTTCTTTACACGTTCTGCATTAGCACTTTCCACATCAAAGCTGGTAGGCAGATCAGGCCAGTTCTCTGACCCCTGTTGAAGGAAGCTTGGTCCATTCCACCACGTTCTGTTATTCATTTTAAATCCATGGCCCCACCTGAGCGAGAAGGTAAGTCTGCCAGATTTTCCTTTCCTGGGCAGAATCTCCAAGATTCTTGGTCTGTCAAATTTCTAATCGTATTGTCTCCAGCAACGGTTATTCCTAATCCAACACAAGGCCGTGTATGAATCCACCCAACAATAAGAATTCATTTCACCCAGTGTTGGCTGAAGTACTGTCTTCACTGTACTTAGCAATCTTGCTAAAAGAGTAGCACCCATAAACTCTAACTGAGGGATACTCAGCTTTTTCATTGGGGCTACACATGTCTTGGAGGCCACAAACTAACTTCAACACTGTCTCCTTCATAGCATATTCTGAGATATACAACAGCAGCATACGCTCATTCACAGGTGTTACTGAAACCATGTAATTCATAAGTAACATGCTGTTCACTGCGATTCACATAACATCTAGGGATCTTCACCTTTGCTAACATTCAAACTCCTTTGGCAGCTGATTCCATTTCCTTAAACTTTCGCCATCCAATGATTGATCCCATTTTATCTTGCTAATACACACCTGCTGAAACAGTATCTTCGCTCCAATTGTAATGGGGCTGAGGAAACCCAACGGGTCAAAAATCTTTGCTGACACCTTCAAAAGAGACCTCTTTGTTGGTGGCAATGAGTTAACAAATGAAATTAAATCATCAAACTGGAAGACAAAACAATCTACTTCGGTGTCCCAACTGAGCCCTAAAATTCTTACAACACCATTGACATCTCCTTCATCCCCTTCTGCTTCATTTATCTGTTTCCATAAAGACTGGTTGTTTGTTCTCCACTTTCTCAAATTAAACCCTCCCTTTCCATAAGTTCCTTAGCCAATTGATAACATTCAAAACCTTTTGTAGGGTCAGTGGTGCCTCCAGGTAAGTCATCAACATATAGGGAATCTAGTAAGAATTGTACCACTTGAGAATAATCCTTCTGATGCAGTATATAGTAAGTGATGTTGGATGACCCCTCTCAATATGGCTGGGCTCGGTGTCAACCAAAACACAAGTCTACAAAACCTGTACTGTACCATTTTCATTGGCACTGAGTCTATATTCTCATACTAGATCAATCGCAGCATGTTTCGGTCCTCTGGTTTACTCAGTATCTGATGAAATGCTTTCTCGATATCAGCAGTAATGCCAATTTTATGCTCTCTAAACTTTAGCAAAACATCAAAAATGAGAGGTGTCAAATTAGGCCCCTTCTCAAGACAATCATTTAGTGAAAACAATTTAAGATCAGTCTTGGCAGAACCATCAAACACAATTCTGAGCTTTGTTGTGTCTCTATCCTCTCGAATAACTCCATGGTGTGGAAGAAAATGACTGGGTGCTGCCTCTAGCTCAGCTAAGGGAACAGGCTCAATAATGCCACTGGCTAACTGTGTCTTAAATGTATCATCGTATTCTTTGAACATCGTAGGTTCCTTCGGTAAACGTACCTTTTAACTGATTGAGACGTCTGACACAAAGTCCATAATTTGTGTAACTGGGTTTACTCCACTTCCAAGGTAGCCCCACCTTATATCGGCACTGAAGAAGATCAAAGGTGATTTGTGGTGGAATGCCTTCCATGCTTTCTTCAGGAGTTGGCTCATCAATGATGCCAAGTGACTCAATGTCCCAAAACGTCGCAACTCATTCTCCAACTTATCTTCATTGTCAGTTGTGCTTGGTACAATACTTGGTCCTTGTAGTACTAGATTAGAATGTGTGACAACACTACCTACCCCAACATCTCCAGATACAAGCCATCCAAATTTGCTACTAATGGCAACCAACCCATTCTCTTGCCTCTTCACTTCTCCCAAAACTAGTTCCCAGTAAAAATCTGACCCAATCAACACATCTACATTAGAATCACAATTACTCACCGTATCATGTGTTGTCAGACAGTCCGCCAGGTCTAAGCTCTGTATTGAGGGATACTGGTGAATGTTGACCGCTCTGGGAAGTGGTGAGCTGAAAGGCAAGAGCTGTCAATTGAATATCTTCGCTCTCTTTGGTTTGAAGCTTAATCGTCACAAGGTCACAAGTCTGTCTTTTACAACCATTATTACCAAACACATTCAAGTTCACTACTTCCTTCCTTTGTGGTTTTAAGCCAAGCCTTATCTTCAAGGAATTTGTTAAATAGGACCTTTGACTTCCGTTGTCAAATAAAACTCTCACTGGTACCATTTCTCCATTAGAAGCGTAGGCATAGGTTTGAGTATTTGAAGCAATACCACTCTTTTACTTCTTGTACTTGTTGTCAAGGAACTATCAGTAATGTTCACTTCTGGTTGCTGTGTTTCTGATGAATGTTGTGGTACAGTAGAACCTCCCTTAACGGTCACCTGAGTTGGGCGGTCACCTCAACATAACAGCCACGTGACTATGGTCCCGACCAATTCCCAATCAGTTTGTACAGAAATAGTTTGCATTAAACGGTCACCTCTATAACACGTATAGCCAGCTTTAGTAGTCCCAAACAGCACCTCGCTATACAAAAGACCTCACACAAAGCAGCCAGCTATAGCCTTTACGGTGAGTAAACTAGCTGCACTACTTCATACTTCTGTAATACGGAAAAGTTATAAACTCACAGTATAGAAAAGCTTGTGGCCACTCCATGGCTTTGCTTCTTCGTGTGATTCTAATTAAAGCTCACCTCACGATCTTGATTCCTGGATTTGTAATTGTTTAGTTAACATTAACAGTTCACCGTCTGTAAGGAAGTCCCTGTTTTTACTTCACAGACTTTGTAGCTAGGAATCATAATCAGCTCCAAACTCAGAGCTTCTGGCTCTCTTCTGCTGATTTGTCTGCTGTGTAAGTAGGCGGTGTACTGGAGTGTAGCTAAATGCATTTTTATGTAACTAAACCTGAGTTTATAAGTCCCTGGAACCTTTGTTTAAAGGTCAAATCTCAGTTTATGGCCTATGGCTGCTTTATGGAGGATATTGAGTTAGGCAGCCACCTCTCTATAAAGGCCAAATATTTCTGGCCCGAAAGTGACCGCTTTAGACAGGTTTCACTGTACCTCACAAAGTGATTAGTGGTGTCGGTTATTGCACTTACGGCATCGCTTAATACTACGACATTGTGCTGCACGGTGCCCTTTGGCTAGGCAAATAAAACATCTTCCATCCTTTCTGATTAGGTCCCTACGCACTGACAAATCTTTAACCTTTTCACATGAGGCTGAGTAATGATCTTTCCCACAATATACACATTTCCTTCTCCCAGGACCTTGGTCTCTCACAGTCAGTGATGAAGCTGTTCCCATATTTACCGCACCACTCTTGTGTGCAATGTCTGTATACTTCCTTTCATTTACCTTCACAGCATCACTTATCTCCCTGGCTTCTACCTCTCCCTTTATGATGTGAAGCAAATCTTCAATCTTCCACACATCATTTGTTGTAATTCTAGCTATTTGTAGCCTTACTTCAACTGGTAGTTTAGCCATAATAACAGGTATTAGGAAGCTGCCATATTGTTCTGCACCAACTCCTAGTGCTTCCAGATCTCGTACATTTACACGCACCTTATCATAAATGGCACGGAGCTGTTGAGTCTTCTCTCCAGCACAAGCGGGTAGTTTTAACAGCTCGTCCATATGTGCGGCGATCACTTGCTGTGTATTACCGAAACGGCTCTTCAACAGTTCAATTGCCGCCTGATAGTTGGCTTCCGTTAATGCTAGTCCTTGTATGCTTCGTGCTGCCGCGCCTTCCAGTAGTGCGTGTAGATATTTTTCCTGATTAAATATCATTTTTTTTAAAATAATAATAATAATTGAACTTATCGACCGCCGATAACGAAGGGTTATTGTGGACAGCACTCTCATATCTATCCCAAAACCCTCTAAACTTGACGATTTCACCATTGAACGTAGGTAGCATTATCTTCGGCAGCTTAGGTTTCACAATATCCATTGATTCGTGGTCGCGCGCTTCCAATAGAGTCGCGGGTGCACCCGATTTATCGCGCTCCTTCTACCCGTCACGTGATTCAACACGTTTTTCATTTACACTTGAATTAAATTCAACACTTTTTTCTATCACCTCACCAGTTTTCTTCTTTCCACCTTTTCCTGAATTCAGATGGCCGTCTAGTTCAGTACGTATTTCCACGATTCTACACTTGATGTCCTCCGCTTCTTCGATTTCTCTTTCGATGTCTTCAGTCGGGCAAGTTGCTAACACTTCCTCGTCCAGAGTGTTCAATAGATCAAACTTCTCTTTAAGTTATTATTAGGCCCCTATTTGGTGATTATTAGTTTCTCATCCACCGCCCGCATCCTTCTTAAGCTACCGCATGGTAAGCCATTATTTACTCTGTGCATGCTCAGAAGAACACGTGATACCAAACTGTTATAATTGTTTGCTGATGAACGCTACAATGCGCTAAATATCGCCAGGAGAACTGTTGTTTCCTTAGCAAATTACTGCAGTGCCAGTTGCAATCGTGTTTTATCGACTTCATCAAAGCAGGCTTTCAGTTGACTGTCGAAAAACAGTTGGCGATCACGAAAAGTAGTGAAGGAAATGTTTGTAGTAAGAAAGAAAGACAATTTGGACAAGGTCTGTACATCAGTGTGTTAATATTATAAAATAATGGCATAATGGTAATACCCTCCCGCCCGCATCATAATAATTAGAAAGGCTGGATGAGAAACTAATAATCACCAAATAGGGGTCTTATTATTGTATAATGTACAAACCTCAATCACGAGTATAATGTACATGATTAGTTAACAAACTAAACGTTAATAAACTTAATTACATGTAACTATAATAGTAAAGATTTAAAAGTATCAACATTATCAGTTTCCACGAGGTGATCAGGTAGGTGATTCCATAGTCTAATTGCTCTAGGGAAGAACGATTGCATGTAGGAATCAATTCTTGAGGGTAAATGTAGGTATTTCCTGCTACTACTACGGGTGGTGCTTGGGACTTTATGAAGGATATGATCATAAGGGATATCTACATACTGATTAATGATTTCGCTAAGATTGAGTCATCTCTTCGCTTTTCTAATGATTTCCAATCAAGTTCATTTAACATTGTTGTAACACTAGAATGTCGAGAATAATCATTGAACACAAACCTAGCAGCCTTCCTTTGAATCATCTCTAATTGGTGGATGTTAGTCTGTAAGTGGGGTGACCAGATGACTGCGGCATATTCACAGATGGGGCAGATATATGTTGATAGCATTTAGTTTTGATGGTTTGTGTACACTGACCAAAGTTCCTTTGAAAAAATGACAGGGCAGAATTAGCTCGGCCAATGATTCCTGATATATGTGTGGACCAAGATAGGTTAACTGAGATTGTTAGACCAAGGTACTTTGCTGATTGTACTCTCTGTATTTCAGTCATTCAACTTATAGTGATACATGAGAGGGGAAGACTTGTTAGTAACTATGAGATATTCACATTTAGTTAAGTTAAAAGGAATTTGCCAGATTGTGGACCAATGAGCTAGCTTGTTCAGATCATTTTGTAGGGCTTGATGATCACTAGGATCCTTGATGCTCCTATACATCAGGACATCATCAGCATAAAGCTTAACTACAGAGTCAATGCTGCGAGGTGGGTCGTTAATGAATAGTAGGAAAAGTAAAGGGCCTAGAACCGACCCTTGAGGAATGCCAGAAGTTACTGGGGTCAAGTCACTAAGCTTGTTCTCAACAGGGGCGTAGCTAGCCAGAATGTGATGGAGGGGCAGGCATACCCCAGTGACGAAACACTCAAAATCATTCATGATTGCAAAAAAGGCTAATAACCCAATGGTGGGCTAGCCAACATACGGTGTTGTATTATTACAGCTTAAAGAACTAGCTATGTAACTATTTCAGTACTGACTGCTTCCAATCGAGGTAGCTATATTCGTCGAGCATCATCGCACGTGCCACAACTGTACTCCAACAAATTCATCCACAGTCCGGTAGAGCTAATACTTTAGTGCAAATACAGGTTACTTTACGTTAGCCACAGCCTGTGCTGCAGTCATAGCACACTGCTGACAGGATGACGTATTCACTCACTTCACTCGGCGAAATTGAAATGCCATGTATTGCACGAAATCCCACTTGTCTTGCTAGCAGAACTTGTAAGCTTGACTGATCCACCTGACTGACTGACTGACTGACAAAGTAAAAACAGACTGCACTGCCGTACGTACAAAGGTCCAGTGTGATCGACTCGATAAAATAAACTTGGTACATTTATTTAGCTAACACTTTATCATCTCGTAGGCAGTAGGTTCGTAGCCTCATCTGGTCTCCTTTGTCACTTGTGACTCCTGCCGCGGAGAAGCGGGTCACTCTTTTTAGATTCAAAAATGTTCTATCACGCGAGTAATCTAGGCTAAATATAGAAGTATGTTCAATTCAATTCAATTATTAGCTTTATAGTGCAATGTTACAGGTGTACACCCGGTTGGGGTACTGATGAAAGCCGGAATGGAACGGAACGGAATAGAACCAATAGGGGGCGTGCGCCAAGTTAAAAAGCCGTTTTAAACAGATTGTGCACTGTTTCCAACTTTCACACAATAACTAGAATTGTGTTAGAATTAGTTCGCTTCTGCTATAGACATGCTAGAAAACATATGCTCGACGGTTCTATTTAATGCCCACTGCAAGAATGCGTTGTACAATCGTCTAAGCTGAACAGTGATCATTTAGCTAAGCTGTTAACCTATATTTTGTAAGCACTGTTAATATAATAACATACTGCAGTTTGCTAACTCTCGTAAATCGCTGCCAGTATAATGGTAGAATTATAGTCGCTTCAGAAAACCAGCGACACTTGTACAAAAAGGCTTGAATACTGCTACAACATGAAAATACTACAGTAGTTTACCTGTTGGAATGGTAAGGAAGTACTTCTATATCAGGATTAAACTAAACTGGATGGATTTTATTTACACACACCTTGCCACGTGGTGGGCATTTAATAGAACTTTCGAGTCGAACGATTACTAGCATGCCTATAAACAGAAACAAACTAATTCTAGCATAATTCTAGTTGTTGTGTGACAGTTGGAAATAGTGCACAATCTTTTTCAAACGATTTTAAACTTGGCGCGCGCCCCGATCGATTCCATTCCGTTCCGTTCCATTCCGGCTTTCATCAGTACCCACATGGTTGTACAACAATAAAAGTGAGTTTGTATACAATTGCACTAAAGGTGATCTGGTAAGTACCAGATCCCATAACTTAAATTAAGTACTTATCATTACTTATATAATTACAATTAGCTGCTAAATGTATCAAAGTTAGGTGGCTTGGGATGTTTGGAGCAGATGCTACAAGGACATGTAAAATGGAAACTATGCTGGATATCTGGATCGAAGTTTCTCATAAAATGCTGCCATAGGATTTTAATTAGTTGAAATTTAATGGTAACAAAGGGTTGAGTTAGGTCAATTACTGGTAAGCTGTTGAAGGTTCGAGGAAGTCTGTTGAAGTAGAAGTTTCTTTGTTGATTAGATGATGTAAAAACATGTTCAAGTTTGTTGCTGGAAGAAGACCTAGTAGAATGATGACAGAATTTGATGAAGGTCTGGATGTTGAAATGATTAGATGGATTTTGAATTGATTTTATGAAAAACAGAATGTCACACTGGTCATAAATATACATTAATGGTAGTAGGTTGAGCTTGATAAGGCGAGTTTTATAATCAGAAACATAATCGTTGAGGATGTATTTGGTAGCTCGGCGCTGTATTCTTTCAAGAGCAGAGATATCTTGGATAAGGTAGGGATGCCACAATGGGGAAGATGCCACAATGAAGAACAATACAGGAGCTGAGACCTTACTAGTGCTATGTACAGAGTTCTTTTAGTTGTAATGTTAATAGAATGGCTGAATGTACGTCTAAGCAATCCTAGGCTTCGATAAGCTATCTCTAATATTTTGTTCGATGGATTCACGAACGAGTTGAATGTTGTGTGTGCGCATTCACTAGCAACCCCTGGTGATACCGCGTAGTAGTGTACATAAACTTTTTTACTTTCTCCCACAATACACAAACTAGAGGTCACGCATATAAATTACTTAAGCCCCCTGCCCACCTTTCATGTCAAGTCAACTATTTTGGTATTAGAGTAATTAATGATTGGAACAATCTTACGAGTGATGTTGTAGGAAATTCTTTAAATAATTTTAAATCAGCTATAGATACTTACTTTTATGACTAGATTTACGTTAATGTATTATTATATTCATAGTTAATTTTTGTTCATTGCATCTAATTTATGTATGTATGTATGTAATTGAATGGGTGTATAGGCTTCTAAGCCTCAACCCAAATCACATCATAATCATAATCATAATCATAATTTACAGTCATTTGCAATTGCGTGTCAGTTTAATACTGGTAAACTTGTGACGAAGGTTTAAAACAATCATTTAGTGATGTGATACTGTGAAAAAAGAGGAATATAATATGGTATATCTAATGGCTTAAACTATACAAATAATCTCAGTATAGCCTTGCATTATACTAACTATCTTATACTTTAGTATAAACCCCATCTTATATTATGGGAAACAGATTATACTTTAGTTTAATACACATTCTTTGTATGGCTTTGTTTACTTAACTAAATGTGATAACTTTTTAGCTTCACCATTATTGTCTCATTTTAGCTTCACCATCTCATTATCACCATCTCATGTGACTTAAGGTTTTTTTTACTGTACCAAACAAAGTCATGATGATTTTACAATAAGTAGCTACACTTCTGTTAATCACTATAGCTAGCTAACTAGCTTCAGTTTGTTGTGATAATTTCATACACACACATTTTCATACAGCAAAGCATATAATACCAGTAAAATTAATTATTCAGTCTAAGAGCCATACAAATCTAGAGTTTCTTGCACAGTTAGCACAGCTGCAAAAGTTCGTAATGCTTGTTTTAAAATTGAAGGGGAGCGCATGCGTATTACTGATGCAATTAAGTCGCCATCTTTGTCGCTATTGTTGTATCAGAGATTGTAAATGTGAGTGATGCGACGGTGTATCTCGCGGAGAGAGTGTACGCGATCGGCGCCATCGTCCAATGAGCCACGATGATAGTTATGGACCACAACTGTACGTCCCTGCTGGCTGTAGTGGTGAAGTGGCGCCGCCAAGTGGACAATTCCTTCGATGGCAGCAATCAAAAACAGCTCTAGATGAGTAAGTATTAGACTAAAATGATAGCTTGTACGATAGGTTTAGCCGTATTAAATTGTTTATTGTGTATTGTATGACAATGGCCTGCAAATGATTCAACTTTGGTGTTGCTGTGTACGTATTACATGTTTTATATCCTGTTATATCTCAGCTTATGGCGGATGACGAGTGGACACAGTTCATCAGCCATCAACGGTAAGAGTATGCATGGCCTGCTCTTACGATTTTGTATATTATCTCTTCAGAGGTACAGTTTCTTGTCGAACCTCTTAGTTCTACAGGCTGTCAGTGTACAATATCTGCAGTGTTAGTTTCCTTCAATGGCAGCTGCTTCCTTTAAAGAATCTGGTAGTGACCATATGTGGACAGTTTTGTTCTTTTTTCACGGAGTTGTTCAACGTCATCTAATTACTTACAGCTGTAAGTGCATTAAGCCTGATTGTGTTTTTATTCATTTTCTTTTCAATGGGGTAGGAATTACAGACTTGGTGATTCTTATTGCTAACATCTGTAAGTAAGTACACTGAGAGTGTCCAGTATACAATTTATATTTACCTTCATTTAGGTTTGTGGAAACTGGTCTCATTTCTTCTGGGAACCGGTCTCATTTCTTCATGTTTTTCACTACTTTTTATCAACAGCTGACGGTTGCTACCTTGTCTGGCACTGTAAATGAGTTGAGTGCTTTCCAGAACCTGTTTTGTCTTGTTTGTCCTTATTTCACTGATCATGCTCGTATTGCTAACAAAAGTAAGTTCACTGAGAGTATGCAAATTATATTATATTTAGTCTTGTTTCAGTTGTACTTAGTGATTACAAGATTCTTGGACTTGGTTATGAGTGTATCAGATGCTTCTTGTGAGCTTACGTAACACGTTAGCCCAACAAAGTCACATACTAAGTGGCTGTTTTATGTCTGGTTAGACTCACTGATAACACCTGTAAGTACACCAAATAATCCAGAATATGAATTATGTTTGCCTCCATTTAGGGTTGTGAGACCTGGTCTTATCAGACTTGTCTTAGATGTACATGGATTGTCGGTCTCAGTTTTAAAAGATTGTTACAAACTGTAAGTATAATGGTTGTTCAGTATACGCATTATATTTACCATCTTTAATAGAGTTGTGGGACCTAGCCACCATTCTACATGGTAATACTAGGTTTCCAGACAAGGTCGTGGTTTTATGAGATTCTTATTGTTACAAACTGTAAGTCCAACGATTATCCAGAATACACATTATGTTTACCATCTTTGTATTAGAGCTGTGGGACAGTTCTACCAGACGACTAACAGATTGTCACAGAGTTCTACATAGTGATGATAATACAGGTAATTTGTAATGGAACTTGTGAATTGTATTTACTGCCTTACCTGCTGCAGTTGGATAAAGACTGATAAATGACGAAATTGATTTGATACTGCCATGGCCAAGGAGACATTGATTTACTAGCTGTACCTATTGTGGTTTTAACATATTTACAGAATTAAATTCATTACAAATATAATTATAAAAATTATTTAATTAAGGTAGCCACAGATTATAGGAAAGTAAAAAAGTACAGTAGTATAGTAGCCAATATATGGTTGAAATAGGCTTAGTATAGTCTGATAATACACCGCAGTATACTAGTGATTTAATCTCTAATATATGACTGTCTTAAATGTATTCAATAAGCTTGTTATAGTAAAGTCCTAATCTAATAATATATGCTGTACTATTTCATTCCAATACTAACATAATAAGGCTGTTATATACCTTATTATTCTGAGCTTTTTTCACAGTGTTAGCTACGCCTCTGGTTCTCAATAACAACTTGTTGAGTTCTACCAACTAGAAATTGTTTAACCCACTCTAGGTAGGTTCCACAGATGCCATAGTAGCAGGGGCGGATCTAGGATTTTTACAAAGGGGGGGCTCAGTGACCTGGTAGCACTGGGTAGTAGTAGGTGTGCAAAGCACACCCCAGCATGCTGATTCTAGGGGGGTCTGGGGGCATGCCCCCCCAGAAAGTTTTTGAAAATGTAGTATCAGGAGATTGAATTTTAGGGAATTTTTGGTAGTTACAGGAGCATTTATAATAATACGATTTTATATGCTTGACTGTACATGTGGTATTAGGGTGACTGTCAATTCTCTCCACACTATACCAGCATATTTATAGTACGTAGTTACACGCCACCTGATGACTAGTGCATAATATCATTTTACAAAGAGATGGTGATTTATCTATACAGTGTACTATTACATTATTACCTGAATACAACAACTACATGTAACTGATTAATCTTTTACAATAAACTACATTTCGACCAATTAAATAAAATTAGTTTAGAGTCATTCGCCGTGGATGACAGTGAGAAAATTCATCTACTACTTCTTCCGGTGTTAGATTACATGTATCTTGATGACTATGGAATAGTGCCAAACCATTTAGCCTTTCTTGACCCATGCTACTCCTCAAAGATGTTTTTAGTAACCTGAGCAAACTGATAGAACGTTCATACTCGCAGCTTGTTACTGGTAAAGTAGCCATTATCCTTAGAAGAACATGGATGTTCGGATAAAAGTCACAATCTGCATGAGGTAGTGCTTTTTCTGGGGTGTTCAATTGAGCTGCTAGATCGTGGTCAATTTCCCAGTGCTGCTGCCACATTTCAAGCTCAGCATCAAAAGATACTGCAGAAGGAAGATCATCTCCATAGAGTTTCAAGATTGATTGAAACCTCTCCCTATCTGTTACACTATGTGAAGAACTAATCATCGAAGGAAGGAGAGAAACAAATTCCATAATGGTTTGAGATGAACTTTCTTCAAAGCGTGACTCTATTTCATGGATCAGGTGATCCAACAATGGAATGGTAAGATTGAGGCGATAATAATCGTTGCAGTTACTAGCTAGAATATTTTGACAGTGTTGCTGTCTGCTTGCTAAACGTGGTAGATTCTCTTCCACATCTACACTCTGTGCAATGACCATTGTTTGTCCGTGAATGCGAGAATGAAAAGTGTTAACGTCTGAACAAACTTTCTTGAGGGTCTCTTTCAAGTAGGTTATTTCATGATGAGCACGAGCTACATCAACATATGGACCCTGAAGTTTTACACTCAACCCTTTTGTATAAGCTAAAACACTTTGAGTAGTCACCAATGTCACAATGAAGGAAAACTGTGACATTGCCAGCAAGAAAGACTGAGCATCAGACCTTGTTTCCCTATTCCATTCACTACCACTACTGCCTGCAATGCTTTCAAAACAGCAGAAAATGGGTAGAAACAAGTCACAAAATACCTCAAATGCATTGTGTCGTTCCACCCACCTAGTTCTGCACATTTCTTCACTTTCTTCCTTTTTTCACCAGCCAAAATATCTTCAATCCATTTTTCTAATGCAAGCTGCCTTTTAGGTGAATTTTTAAAAAAGCGAGCTATTGCATCAGCAGTCTGCATCATGTTGCTCACCTCACGTATATCGCAACACTTCATTACACAAAGGTTGAGCCTGTGAGATGCGCAGTGTGTATATATTGCCTTGGGAAACTTGGAAACAATGCATGCAGCTGCTCCCTTTGACTGGCCTGCCATTGCACCTGCACCATCATATGCTTGGCCTCGCAGAAATTCTGGCTCTAGCTCCCAGTAATTAAGCTTACTTAGTATGTTTTGTGCAATTGCTTCACCTGTGAGGCCTGTTTCACAAGCATGAAAACACAGGAATCGCTCACACAGAGCACCATCTTTATCTACAAAGCGAACGCTAATAGATAATTGCTCAGTGTTTGAAGCATCGGTTGCTTCATCTGCTATTATGGAGAAAAATCTCGCCTGCTTTACCTTGCACAAAATTTTATTCCGTATCAGCTTACCACAAACACTAATCATGTCATTTTGAATTGTCTTGCTAGTGTATATAGCATTTTTACTAGCAGTGTGAAGGTGCTCCTTAAGAACACAATCACCCGCATCAATGCAAAATTGCAATAACGCATGAAAATTACCACTACGGCTGTCAACTAAGTCATCATCAATAGTTGACCAATCATCACGATGACCTCTTAAGGCAATTGCTTGATGACCACAGAAAATCACAGTAGCTGCAATAGAGCGAAGCTTCAAACGATTCTCTGCTATTGTTTTAGCCACCTGAGAATTGACCTGCTGTTCAATTGACATGGCTTTATTAGCCATCACATTAGAGAAAGCCTTTGCTTTCTGTACTGCTAGCAAATGTGATTTTCTAGAAAAGTGCCCATTCAAGATTTCACTTGCATGCTTTAAATTGGTAAATGGTCGATTGACAAGCACACCCAGTTGTTGTCCTGATACTTCCACTTGAGCAAAGAGCACACAAAACTTACAATACCCACCATCTGCACTTTTAGAATAGGTCAAACCTTTATATCTTGTCAACCAGCTTCGCTGAAAACGTCTGTGTTGCTTTCCAAAAGTGTGAGCTGGAAATTGGTATGTAGCAGTGGGTACAAAGTGATGATTGAGCAAGTAATGTTTTTCATGATCAACTAACTCTCTCCCACTGGTGACCTTGAACTGCACCACTTCATGGAGATCTCCGCATCTTACAGCTGGTACCAGGTTGCTCTCAGGGCTAACAGATTCATTATCCATGGATTTCCCTTCCTCTTCTGGGGTAGCTAGTTCTCCTGCGTTATCATCATAGTCTTCCACAACTGCAGCAACCTGCTCTTCAATGCACTCTTGTGCGTCTACTATCACAGATACCTCTGATAATCCATGGCCAGTCCCATAAGCAACATCATCTTCAACAAGATCAGTACTTACAGGCTCACTGGATGCTCTTTCTGGTACAGGATTGACCCCAGAAGACAACAATGGTTGACTAGGAACATCTCTCTGCTGGCTAATAGAACAGCAGGTTTTGTTATAAGTAATTAGTAGCAAAAAGTTATGAAATGATCAAATATAGCTGTGCATTGTTTCAGAATAACCTGGATCAGTACAAATTATATTATTAACATTGTGACTGTATTGGCTACAAACAAATTTTATGACATACACCAATAAAATTAAGCTGTTTATATCAATTAAAATAAATCCTATCATATGTAGCTGGCTACTAGGCATTTATAGTAGCTAGCTATCATACCAGTAGCTAGAAATGAAGCTAGGAATTTAACACTAGCACTTATTCAATCTTAATTTTAGTACCTGTTTCTTGGTGAAAAGAAAGAAAGAAGATTTTTGGATCCAGCTTTAGATGAGGCCTTACTAGAAGAGTTACTTTTATTAGCCATGGTAAAAATCCACTGCTAAAAATTGAAACCCACAATTAAACTTTAGTAACCATGGAAATAAAACCCACAATCAAAAATATTCAAAAATAAGCAGTAGGCAGTCTGTAGTCTTTCTTCACTGAAACAGATAAAAGAAATAGGTACAGTGATATAAAGTAATACAGTTTGTATTTTTAGCAATGTGTAATCCTCATTTAGTCTAATAGCAAGGCTGCTTTTCATAAAAAAAGTAGGTTTATAAGGGCTCAGTGCTACAAAAAAAAAGAAAGGGGGGGCTTAGCCCCTTTAGCCCCCCCCCCCCCCCCCCCCTAAATCCGCCCCTGAGTAGTCCAGTTTATGGAGTAGTCGATTGTGTTTTAGTATTTCGGATGACGCCTTCACCTTCACTAGGCGCTTCTCGTCCAAATCGGCATCACTCTCCAGGATGTGTTTTGCCTCCTTTAAATACTTTGTAACGACTCCTCTATGTCCGCTCCGGCGCTTCTTCACTCTTTCCAATGCTTCGCTCATCTCTATCCAGCCAGTTCTCAACAGGTTACTTCCACCAAGTTAGGCGCCATGTTATGAATTTAGCGGTTACTCTGGACTCTTTTTATCACGTGACTGGTACATTACATCATACACTAAATTTAGCTTATATTACAAAAAATGTTCTAAATGTTTCCTACAATTAGTGCTTTGATTTGCATGTGTAAGTAAAGTAGTTCAATTCACCCCCCCTCCCCCTGTATCAGCTCTAGTCTCGCCCCAAACCCAAATAGGGTCTGGTGACACGTTATACAAACACTTGGCTACGTTAACGTCACAATACATAATATTCCCGCGTATGAAAATGGCGATATATTTGTGTGATGAGCAACTTAGGGAAATCGTGGACGAAATTGCTGTTGAACTTGATTATTCGAGACTGAAAACGGAGCAAATGCAAGCAATATTGGAGTTCCTACAGGGAAGAGAATCACGAGATGTTTTTGTTATTCTTCCTACTGGATATGGAAAGAGTCTGTGCTATGCTAGTATATGCCTTTAGTTTTCGACAGATTGTTGAGGAGAGAGGTCTATTGCTGTTATTGTATCTCCTTTAATTGCTTTGATGGAAGATCAATTGAGCTCATTTTCGTCAAGAGGGATTAGTTGTGTGAGCAAGGGGCCACTCACGCTCAAAATCGCGTACGAAATTTGAAATTTCTCAGATTTTCGTAAAAAATTCAAGGTTTGAGCTTGAAATTTCAAAATTTGAAATTAATTTCTGAAATTTCAAATAAACTTAATACACCTGTACTACCTTTTTGTGTTGCAATTATGTAAATCCAGGCAGTAAAAGATAACAGTGCATGCAGGAAAGTGACAAACAGCGGTACAATCAGTACATTATTGTCTACATTGCATTGTTCACAGAACCAGTCATCATCTTCTTTAACTTCATCATTTGGAGATATGCATTTGTCTTGGTGGAACCATTCTTGACATTGCTCACAAAACACCATTGTTCCTCCATCATCTGGTTGTAAACAGACCGGACATATAAATAATTTCACCTGTGTTCTCATATTACTCGTCAATCCTCTTTTTGTAACCACTGGAAACTCAGTCAAAATTCCATTTTCTAGGCATGATAGTTCTCATATTACTCGTCAATCTTCTTTTTGTAACCATTGGAAACTCAAGTCAAAATTCCATTTTCTAGCCATGATATTAAGGTGGCGACAAAGCAATGACGCGCACAAGAAGCCATAGCAAATACATATAACGTAACATATCATATACTACGTAATTTGTGGTAAATCAGGCGGGGGCTAATTCGGCGCAGAACCATAATAAACTTACCAAGCGTAAAAACAGCCACGAATAACAGGTGAGTTGTTAGCAAAAACAACAAGCAGCTGCTGTTACACATTTCAGGTAGAATGTAACTCACCTTTACAACAAATTGACAACCTTGACAACGTGAAAACAAGCGCTACTAATAATTATTATTTGTTTCGACTCACCTTACAGCCTGTTACAAACATTATCTTTTCTCTGTAGACACGGGTTGAACAGCCACGAAACCTCGTATGAATGGTAAGCAATAGTGTCTGAATAATTCTACGTATCGGTATATCATATGTCCATTCTATGGCTTCTTCGCTTGGTGCGAACGGTGAAACAAGGCTATCATCTGCTTTTAAACGCCATATATTTCGACTTGTAAATCGCTTCCACTTATTGATACGTAGGATGATTCTTGTAATAGTATGCTTTCATCATGTGAAGTATTGGAGCTAAAACTTGAGGTTATTGAGAGATAACGCGTCTTCTGTGGTCCACTAAGTACCACCGATTTCTTGGTTTGAGAGCAGTTCTACGCTTTATACTCTCTACGAATGATAGATTCCTGTATGCATAGTTTATTTGTATGCAAAATTAAGTACTAGCTTTCAATATGTCTTAAATTGAGACCATGTTGAGACACAGCAGATTGTTGTCAAGAATGCGCGTTATTGCTTTAGCGCCACCTTAAATGTGCTCTCATTTCATTCTGTCTGCATGTATACATATAAACAAGGATCTTTTTTACATGCCAAGGACACACAATAACTAATTATAAGGCAATAGATTCCACAGTCTGCAGCTCCTTTTTGTGGCTACCGACGGGTCCAACACGAAGACCTTAGATTCAATATTAGCTGGATTCAAGCTATAAGATTTGGGATTTTGAACAGGATTTGGAAGGATTTGATGTATTTCAAATCTTTTGAAATAGCACACAATTCACATAAAATCTTTAATTTTACATGCTGATTAATAACTACCTGTACAATTTTAACACAATTACATCCTATAATAGTCTTAAAGCTATTACAACTGATCAGTTTATAATATGCACAATCAACCAGTGCTAAACATAGTAAAAAAGCTACTTTACATGGGTCTCGAGTCATTGCTGCATCCTTCACAGAACCATTGCTCTTTCATGTCATCCAACACTTGCATGTTTTAGAGGCATGCTACATGATACCACTTTCTGCACCTGTTGCACTGAACCATTTTTTCTCCTGTATAAGGACATCTGCAAGTACAATAGACATCAATTATTATAAGCTTTGAATTTTTCCTCTTTGTTCTTGCCACTGGAAATAGTGATATTTCGTTATGCTCAATGCATGCTATAAGGTGGTCTCTCATCTTTTGCTGATCATAAACAACAGTAGATGGATCCTGTCCATGTGCCAAGCTAGAAATATATGCACAGGCAAACAGTCCACAATCAAATGTTCCAGATTGTGTATTTACCTTGGAAACTTCCACGGTCAATAAATCCTGGTTGGTATAAAGTAATTTAGCCAAAATAATTTGAGTGGCTGTATTAATGCTTGCATTCAATGAATCATATACAGTGATATCAACATCATTCTTCAAAGTCGAAACAACAATCCAGTGGTTATTATTGATATGCAAAATTTGCAGTGATCCTTTAGGTAGTGGCCTGAATGTGGCTGACTGGAATAACACAGTATTCTGCAATCCTCCAAATTGAGGAAATTTATTCTTCACCAAATGCTGAACAGCATTCACATGCAAATCATTCAACCATTGTCCTTTGATGAGTATTTCTCTTTCAGCTAAGGTTAACTTGTACTTCCCAATATGCACCCAATATTTTGTCTTGGAGCAAATTTCTGGATATTCAATTTCTTCACGTATTACTACAGCATCTTCAATGCTACCTTCCTTCTTGAATGTTTGTGTAGCTAATACACTATCATTGGTAACTGATGCAAATGGTTGCTTTAGTCTGACCCTAAACAATCGGTCAGCTGAAATTCTTTCAGTTTCTTGAAATAACCAAATTGCTGTGGTCTTCCTGATTAAGACGTCCTGTCCCTTAACATTGACTTTAATAAATGGTGTATATACATAATTGTGTTGGTCACTCAACAGCTTGGGATTAAATTCTGGGTCCCCAATCTTTTGCTTATAGATAGATATCGTGTTAGATGGTAATTTGGCGACTCGTAATGCCTTGTGTAACTTTGTCAGTATTTTCTTGCCTTCTTCTGTTATTACACCATTGCTGAAAGCATTGGTAACATCATCTTCAACTTCCACTGATGAACCTAAATATGATTCCTGTATAGTAAAGTGTTTCAAGGACTCATCATCAGGGATGTCATGATCATCATTGCTGTCTTCGACATCATCATCATCATCATTGTCCCCATTATCATAACTACTCATATCAGGCAATATATAATCTTTTTCCCATAGTGATCCCACTTTCAATACTTTCTCCATACCTAGAATTTCTATTGTATTTCTGGCCTTGGTTTTAGCATGGTCTATAGCATTGGCTATGTCAGTATCCCTAATAGCAGATAGTGGCTTATTTTATACAAGATTCTTCCCTTCTTTTGCACAATGCCGATCAAGGCTAGGAAATACAACTTCCTTCAAAGTTGCTTGCAATGTTAGTTGAATGTTTATTCTGTGCAATCTACGCAGCAGCCCAAGTACATGCTGAAATTAATGACAGAAGAAAATACTGTACTCATGCTTCTCACAGTGCGAAAAGTTTTCTCACATGTTTGAGATCCAAGTACCCATGGTACAAAACAATTCCAATTGCTATGGAAATGATCCCTGATCAACATGATGTATACTATCATAGCATGAGCATTTAACTCAACACACATGTAGCAATTGTGTGTAATAAAATTTGACCTTAGCGTAAACTGTGGATGTAGCAGTATCCACTGCCTCCAGTAGCAAAAAAAATATTGGCATACCAAATTTTTTCCACCCTAGCAATAGGATCCAAGGATTTATCAAGATAGCTATCAGTGATGTTTTGAATTAATTCAGTGTAGCATTTAGTAGCAGCTGCACCAGTAATTCTGTCTAATAGATGGGCTGCATGGTTTATGTGCATGACTGCATCAAAATATTGTTGATCTTTGTGGTTTATATCTCTTTCTCGTAAAAAATGCTCTTCCTTGCCAAATTTTGTACGTATAGGGTTACAAGGTGATATGCCCCTGCTTCACAATTTGGTCCCATCTTTAGTGTTACATTAGGATTCAGTAGCCGTGATTTCAGCTTTACTGCTAAATGTACAGTATCCTGCACGAACAATACTGGCTTCTGCACAATGCAAAACCACTTATTCCATGATTTAGGGAGTGCAGCACAGGGTGAATAATTTGGCTGGTTTCCATGCAATGGATCTTGTGCAGGTGTTAGTAGCAATGTTGACACCCTCATGGCTTTCATCAGCCTAGAGTCACCATCACCACCAAAGCTCATCACTGAAATTCCCCGTTTGCTGCATTCAGTGTATATATAACTCCATCTTTGCAGGACGTGCTTGGCAGTGAATTTGTTATCAGTGCCTAAGCAAGCCAAAATAAATGGTGGTATGTTGCACCCTAGTGGCTGGGCCATGTAAACATAAGCATATTTAGAGATAGAGCCATTCTCAAACATACTGTTTATTGCAGCAAATGACATGGCCAAAAAAGAATCTACAATTGGTAGACCATCTTGGTCAATAGGTAAAACAAACCCAACACATCTATTGGTTTCAGGATTGTATTCTACTCTTCCAACCACTCTAGTGGCATCTTCTGCAATGCTTACAATGCTTGGAGCACTGTGATTCCTTATGTGAGTTGCTAAATTATTAAACCTGAAGACACCTTCATCTAAGGTTTTGTATTGTGCATGAATGGCATGTTGTACACTCCTAGGTGTGGGTAATCCTTGTTGCATATTTCTTTGAATAAACTCATAGCCAAATGGCCCACTAAATATAAAAAGAGCAATGGCAAATTTTGTGATGACTTCAGTGTGCCTCCTTTGTGTGGGATATGCACAGGTATTTTTCTGAGCATTTAGTATTACCTGCTTTAGTAAAGGGGTTAACCCATATCCACAAAATTGATCAGCTTGCAAGTGCTGCTGTAGCAAATCAGACAACTTTTGATTTTCTCTTACCAGTTTTAACATAACTTATTACACGTTCATAGTAATCGGTAATATGTGCTTGACAAGGATCTTCTGGTGGATTTCTTTGCTTTCTAGATAAATATACAGACATATCTGTATTTAAGTTAGCCCCTCCTTTCACAGCAAAGGAGGGGCTCTCCAAAAACCTGATTGTTATTAGCGCAAGTGTCTTGTTTGCTAGTGTGGTGCTTTATACTTAAGGATGCACTTGATTCAGCCACTGTACAAGTCTTACTTACTGTAGTGCTCGAACCTTTGGATAACATCTGTTTCAAAGTCTGCTGGTTATCAATTCTGCTTTTAAAACAGTTGCGTACATGTTTAGTCCAGTTGGAGAGCTGATACTGGTCATTCACCTTTTGAAGTCGGATAGCTTTATGTTCAGGACAATGCAGACATGCAATTTTCATAGCAAAATTGGTACTTACCTCATTAACAAGGATTAAATAATGCTTCTCATTCTCAAGATACCTATACTCTTTGTTCTTGGGATTTTGAGTCCAATCTTTTATAGAATCATGGACCTGGGACGTTATCTCTGCTGCTGTGAGCATTTTGTGTGAGTTGTCATGATTGGCTTTGAGCCTTTTTGCTGTTGTGATTTGGTCAGTACTTGCATTGAGTGATCGTTTAAGTAAAGAATTTACAGATTCCTTAAATATTTTTACAAAATTGCATATTCGAATTCTATGCCCGGGTAGAAACATGAATGGTAATTCTGGGTGTGTGTTTGAGACTCCTGGTGATACATCCGGGTCATTTTTATGCCTTTGGTCAATGTATTTCTCAATGATACTAATTGAATTACCTTCTTTGTTGCTAGTGTCCATTGACATTATTACCTCCCTTTCATCATAGCCTGCTAAACTGAAGCACTTCACTATATAGGAAGGCAATTCTTTCTGCATTATTGCAATGATATCAATATCTGGACCGTCACCTTGTATCGCATCATCCCTAGACTAACTCCTATACAAAAACACAATAGATGAATTAATACATGCAATATGCTTTTGTGTTAACATACACGCACACATAATTATATGTAACTCACATTTCTGCTAAAGATGATGCTGATTGCTCAAAGGACAGCTACAGTACTTACAAAGGTTTGATCTGGAAGATGACAACAACATGCAAGTATAACTATCAGGGATGAAGGGTAACTATAGGGACAGATGGATTAATTGGTATAATTGCATCAACGTAACATACAAGATGTGAATTTATAATAATTATGAATCAGTAGTTTCACTACTTGTGCAAAGCTATCAATGATACCCATGCAGAGCATCTCAATAATTAAACAGCTGAGGAGACTCTGGATGTCTATGTAACACATGCACATGTTAAATCTTCCTTTTGTGTACTTCTGATGACTGTACGGTATGGTAATACATGTCAATATCTATTATTGTCATGACTTTGTCCCACTAGCTAGGAATCTGAGGCTGTAGGGATGTGCCAATGTTGTGATGCCAGCCAGAAACTCAATTTGTACACAGAAAAACTTAATATTGATATCAGAGTATAATAAAGATGTATGATAAAGGCGTACACACAGTTGTACTGTGTAGTGGTTTAGGGCGCAAAAGGGCAGCCACTCATGGTAATTCCCTGGGTTGTACTAATGTTTAACAGTTATTATTAGTAATAAAACAGCCATTGAGCATGTAAACCACAGCCCTTAGCCTCCATCCTTATTCTTTTATGTAACCCAAACTCTATTATTGTTAGCCAAATAGCTAATTATCAAATTTAAGGCCCGGCCAAGTTCTATGCCCGGATCATACAGCGTAAGCTAACAGTCAGAGGATTTTATTATGTATCAGCTGACTGTCTGATTATGTCGTGATAGCGAGCGTGATAACCTTATGGGATGGCTAAAATACTCGTATTATAAACCCGTGATCATTTTAGCTACTTTAGCTATAGCTATAGGCGCAACATACACTACGAGCTAGTACGTACCTCGAGGAAATCCACAGCATTTAGCTCTATACATGCAGTGCATGTGGCTACACCTCGGGCTACACAATGAAGACAGTGTAGCTCGTGAGGTAGCTTGCCAAGGATGACAGAAGATGACTGACACGAATCGCAAGGATGGAGCTAGCTATAGTATAACTACTGTACTTAACAAATTAACTCACCCTAGCTTGACTGAAGTCTCACGGAGATGTTGTTATCGCCCAAGTTAGCTAGCTCTTTACTATATCACTTCAAATTTTGGCAACGTTGTAGGAGACACGACACTCTCCAAGTGCAACTAAACGGAAAATTGCGGAACAAATACAAAAATTTACGGATTTCTTTATGTTGTTGCAATGGATTTAAAAACTTGATTCAAGATTTAAGGATTTTAAGTAAGATTTGAAGATTTGAGCAGCAAAGAGAGATTCAGAAGATTCTTTCCAAGATTTAAGGATTTGATGGGATTGAATCCAAAGAGATGTTAGATTCAGTACGTGTCATTGGGTGACCTGCAGTTCGATTCCTGGGGTTGGAGGGATTTTTTTTCCTTACTTTGGCCCCTTTTCTGTGACACCTTTTCAGCTATAAGCCACTAAGTCTAAGTCCTTGAAATTAGGTTAGGTAATCCTAAGGCTGCAGCACATGTTGCTGCAGTCCTTCAGTGCTGGTCACTGTAAAGCATTAATACAATAAATACTTTAGGATTAAGGAAGAAAATCCATCCCTCCTGGAGGAGACTGAGTGTGGCCTCGACTAGACATTGGGTGACCTGCAGTTCGATTCCTGGGGTTGGAGGGATTTTTTTTCCTTACTTTGGCCCCTTTTCTGTTACACCTTTTCAGCTATAAGCCACTAAGTCTAAGTCCTTGAAATTAGGTTAGGTAATCCTAAGGCTGCAGCACATGTTGCTGCAGACCTTCAGTGCTGGTCACTGTAAAGCATTAATACAATACAATACAAGTGTCGGACCCCTCGGTGGCTACATATCCATGATCTGTGCATTCATGGACTTGCAAGGCTTCAACAAATTAACAATCATTTGAATTGTTTGAATAAAAATATCTTTGAATACAGAATCTTTATTTTTAATTGTGTTGTTGTCACAGTCAACTGTAGAAATTATAGCCAAATTCTTTCTATCAGGTAAATGTATGACTTGGATTGCATTGTTGCATTGGGAGAGTGCTCTACTACTTTGTTGTAATAAAGTTGTCTGCAATCCTCCAAAATCAGGAAACTGCTTCTTTAGAAGGGAACATGCTGCATTTATTATCCTGTCTGCAGTGGCGGATCCAGGATGGGGAATTTGGGGCAAATCCCCCCCCTTCAAGAAATTGCATACAAGATCGAGATACTCTAATAGAGCAGTCAATTACTCTAATAAAGCAGTCACAATGTTCATGAGGCAGTGTAGCTTACCTATGAAGCTATAAATAGGATTTTATTTTACATAACAGACGTGATATAGTTGGTAAGTATAACTAGCTATTATTGTCGTGACCTTTTTTTTTTTTTTTTTTTGGTCTTCAACTGGTTTTCAGCAAGTTTTTTTTGTCTTCAACTGTTTTTCAGAAAAGTGCCCCCCCTCTTTCCAAACTCTGGATCCGCCCCTGGTCTGTTAACTCTCCACCACTTTCTAATAACTGTTTTTCCTTCATTGTGAGATGAAACCCATCGCATATCACTCATAACTTTTCAGATTGTGCACTGCATGAGTCACCAGTCAAATCTATCAGATCTGTTCTTGTTTTTGTCTTCTGTGTTTTACTAGGATTTAGGTTCTGCTTCTGCTTTTTCTCAGCAATACAAATGTCTATAAATTGTAATACATCATGATCAAGGCAAAACTAACTGGCCGTGTGTAGTGTTGATATTGATGGTACTTGACAAATAGAGCTAGATTGTATTTCAAAGCTCTTTACATCCTTCATGCATCCTAGTGAAAGTGTACATATATATATAAGACTGCTGCAGAGGGAGCTGATCTGCATGGACTTTTTCTGCATAGTTCAGCCAACAATAAAAACTTGTTACCACATTGTTTAAACCATGAGCATGGCACTCCTACAGAAGATTCAACTGCTGCGTCAGACTTATTGTATTGTTGAAATGCGAATTGTGTAATTTTTCCTGATGTCCAAGGTACACAGTTTGCCGCTGCTGGTTTAGCAAAGTAAAATGATTATGCATATATCTCCTAAACACAAAGAAACCTTTACTGTAGGTAATTTTGAATTATCACATTTTGACATAATGATTTTACCACTGCTATTAAACGGTTGGTGTGCTTGGACTCTAAACAAACAATCACTTGATATTCTCTCATTTTCCTGAAAGAGCCATACTAATGTTGTTTTTCTTATGAAGAGTTTTTCACTGTTATGAATTACTTCCACAAACTTTCTGTCTACGTACTTTGGTACACTTTGAAGTACCACTTTCTTCATATAATGGAATGTAATGTGTGGAAGTATCCTGTGATTTGACTAGCTTTTGCTTCACACCTTGTTTGATAATTTTCTTCTATTCAAGTATTGCAAGATTTTGTACAGTTTCAGAGAGTTCCTCTGGTGGAATTGTAGGAAAGACATCATCACTAGGCTCTGCTGCTGGATGTAAAATAGAAGAAGTCTACATAGCTATATAGCTTCAGTTTTTTATTCTGCCATATTTGACCACAAATGTGTTGTCTAACCTTTGAGTTTTGCCAGCTAAGGTTCAGCAGGCAGGCACACTGTAAGTGTGTATTGTCTCCTAGTACCTAATGGATACAAGTGTACACCCTGGTCATCCCCTTGTACTTTTAGACCACCCAGAGATAATTACTGTAGGACTAAAACTAATATTTATACACTACTTGCGTACATACACAAAGGTACCACAGTACCATTAAATTAATGAAAACACCAACATATACCCTAGCTATAGTATAGGTACCTTAGTTGGCACATGCAGTATACGTACATATGTAGAATTATATAGAGCCATAACTGCCTTATAATTATCGTAATCATAATAACAACCACAAAATTAAGCCTATTCTCATTATATAATTATAAAGACATGCTGCTTATGTCAGCACAGAGTGGTATGACTGTCACAAGTGCATACTCAGTGCTGGATGTAAAATAAAAAGAATTCTACATAGCTAGCTTCAGTTTTTTTCAATTTCACATTTATAAATAGCCAATTTAAGGTAACAGCCCATGCACTTCCCTAGGTGAAAGCTACCATACACAGATACAAAATCCAGTATAGCTAAATTTATATAACTTGCATACCTCTTGAATGAATATTAGAGCTGCAAACAAATCAGTTGCTCCTTGTGAGGTCCACTGAAATCTGCTATGCCTATAAAGACTGAAATCTGAGCTGTAAATTTCACTGAAGCAGTAAAAAATGAAGACACTACAGAATTGTGGTTTCTAAGATGCTTTATATGTACAACACTTGAATGATTATGCATTAGCTTGCATAGACATGGGGAATACAGATGATGTTACGATAACGGCGCGCGCTAATGAAAAATTCCATACCAAAAATTTCTGATTTCACTCCAAATTTCAAATTTCGAAATTAATTTCTGTATGGTTGTACGAAATTTCATAGCATGAGTGGCCCCTTGAGTGTGAGAGTCGGCAAAAGTTCAGATGAACTGACCAATCAAAATATTTTTGATGGAGATGATACCAGTTAGTTTTTATTAGTCCAGAAGTGTTGCTATCAAAGAGAAGGTGGAGAAAGATGTTATTGTGTGATATTTATCAACAAAATTTAGTGGCTGTAGTTGTTGATAAAGCACACCGTGTGAGAAATTGGTAGGTAAATGAATTAGCAATACAAATAAATCACACACTCCTAAATAATAAGAGATATTTCATGCTGAAGTTTACATTGTGATTGTTATTTCTTCTTATGTATGCAGGGGTAAAGAGTTCCGCACAGAGTACTCCTGTTTGTCAGAGATCTGTAGTTTAATACCACAGAATGTTAACATGATGGCGTTGACAGCTACTGCTTCAGATGCCACAATAAGAGACATTGCATGTGATGTTGGTATGCACAGTCCCATCCTTGTGGAAGTCTGTCCAGACAAGCAGAAGTTGTTCTTTGGTCTTAGGAAGGTAAAAGGATTAAGAGAGACTTTTACATCTTTAGTGATGTATCTGAAAGCAAGGAGGCTAGAATTTTCTCATACCATAATTTTTTGCCAGCGTCAAGTTGAATGTGGCAATCTGTATGACCTGTTCCTGCAGGAAGTAGGAAGTGAATTTACGGAACCAATTGGAGCCCATTACTCATTACCACAATATCGTTTAGTGAATGTTTACACAAAAGACACAGAGGAATACATTAAAAGTTCTGTGCTAGCACAGTGCATGCATAGATGCAAGCTCCTGTTTAAGGTAATCATCTGCACAGCTACCTTTGGAATGAGTTTAGATTGTATTGGTGTGAACAGAGTAATCTATTATGGGCCCCCAAATGACGTGGAAACATATATTCAGCAGACAGGACGGTAAAGAAGAAATGGTGAGAGCTCCACTGTCAGTTATTGATTGCTAAAGAACAGCTACGATTCTGTAATCACAGCATGAAGAGTTACTGTGAAAATCTCAAAAATTGCAGAAGAGACTCTTTGTATTCTGGTTTCTCCAGCTACAAGACTTATGGACTGAAGTGTAATTGTTGTGACATCTGCATGTGCATTTGAATGTAGATGCGCAAAATGCCTTGAGTTACTCAAACAATTGCAATTGTTTCAATATGAACACTGAATTGTATTCATGTGTGTATGTACATTGAATTGTAATCATGTGTATAGAGTTATCACGAATATAGCTATTATTTAGGCTTTAAACTACTAGGCATTTGTACTAAAAGTTTTTATAGCACGGGCTATAAAGTTTATACTAGAAATTTGTACCTTTTCACCATCACCACTTTTAGTCAGCAATCTCCGACGCTTCTTTGGTGAAGTTTTACCACAGCCAAGGCATTCTTCCATTATTGAGGCTAGTATAGTCTAGCCCAGTCTGCGGACGACTACGAGATCACGCGACAACAGCGCGGGAAGTGCGTAATACCTGATGTAATAAGTATCTAATCCAAAACAGCCAAGCTGTAAAAAAATAGTGCGCCCTGAGAAAGGCTATGGTGAAAAAAGATGTGAAATCCAAGGTGGCGGCCAAGAAATGGCTGTGATGGTAGGTTAATGGTAAAAATTTTAATAACGACAATTCAGGTGAATTTTGTGCCAAGACCAAGCGGCACCAAATTCACCTGAATTGTTGTTATTAAAATTTTTACCATTAACCTACCATCACAGCCATTTCTTGGCCGCCACCTTGGATTTCACATCTTTTTTCACCGTAGCCTTTCTCAGGGTCGCACTATTTTTTTACAGCTTGGCTGTTTTGGATTAGATTTCACTTCTTTTTGTATTTGTATACCCCAAAGCCGGCCTATGGCCGGCTTTAGGGATTTTAACCTGTCATTTTTTCTTTACTACAGGAAGAAGAAAAGATGAAGTAGGGTGATTTCTTTGTAGCTGACCTCTTTGCAAGGTGATCCTTCTAGCTGATCTCTCTACCAGATGACTTGTTTGTAGCTGAACTCTCTACTGGGTGATTTGTTTGTAGCTGAACTCTCTACAAGGTAACTTCTTCTTTCTACAGGATGATTTGTTTGTAGCTGAATTCTCTACAGGGCGATTTGTTTGCAGCTGAACTCTCTACAATGTAACTTCTTCTAGCTGAACTCTCTATAGGGTGACTTGTTTCTAGCTGAACTCTCTACAGATGATTTGTTTTCAGCTGAACTCTGGTTTCTTTGTAGCTGAACTCTCTACAAGGTAACTTCTTCTAGCTGATCTTTCTACAGGGTAATTTGTTTGTAGCTGAATTCTCTACAGGGTGATTTGTTTGCAGCTAAACTGCTGAACTCTCTACAATGTAACTTCTTCTAGCTGAACTCTCTACGGGTGGCTTGTTTCTAGCTGATCTCTCTACAGGGTGACTTGTTTCTAGCTGAACTCTCTACAGGGTGATTTGTTTCTAGCTGAACTCTCTACAAGGTAACTTCTTCTAGCTGATCTTTCTACAGGGTGATTTGTATGTAGCTGAATTCTGTACAGGACAATTTGTTTGCAGCTGAACTCTGTACATGGTAGTTTCTTTGTAGCTGAACTCTCTACAATGTAACTTCTTCTAGCTGAACTCTCTACAGGGTGACTTGTTTCTAGCTGATCTCTCTACAGTGTAACTTGTTTCTAGCTGAACTCTCTACAGGGTGATTTGTTTGTAGCTGAATTCTCTACAAGGCAACTTCTTCTAGCTGATCTCTCTACAGGGCAATTTGTTTGCAGCTGAACTCTGTACATGGTAGTTTCTTTGTAGCTGAACTCTCTACAATGTAACTTCTTCTAGCTGATCTCTCTACAGGGCAATTTGTTTGCAGCTGAATTTTCTACAGGGCAATTTGTTTGCAGCTGAACTCTCTACATGGTAGTTTCTTTGTAGCTGAACTCTCTACAAGGTAACTTCTTCTAGCTGAACTCTCTACAGGGTGACTTGTTTCTAGCTGAACTCTGTACAGGGTGATTTGTTTGTAGCTGAATTCTCTACAGGGCAATTTGTTTGCAGCTGAACTCTCTACATGGTAGTTTCTTTGTAGCTGAACTCTCTACAATGTAACTTCTTCTAGCTGATCTCTCTACGGGGCAATTTGTTTGCAGCTGAACTCTGTACATGGTAGTTTCTTTGTATCTGAACTCTCTACAATGTAACTTCTTCTAGCTGAACTCTCTAAATGGTGACTTGTTTCTAGCTGAACTCTCTACAGGGTGATTTGTTTCTAACTGAACTCTCTACAAGGTAACTTCTTCTAGCTGATCTTTCTACAGGGTGATTTGTTTGTAGCTGAATTCTGTACAGGGCAATTTGTTTGCAGCTGAACTCTGTACATGGTAGTTTCTTTGTAGCTGAACTCTCTACAATGTAACTTCTTCTAGCTGAACTCTCTACAGGGTGACTTGTTTCTAGCTGATCTCTCTACAGTGTAACTTGTTTCTAGCTGAACTCTCTACAGGGTGATTTGTTTGTAGCTGAATTCTCTACAAGGTAACTTCTTCTAGCTGATCTTTCTACAGGGTGATTTGTTTGTAGCTGAATTTTCTACAGGGCAATTTGTTTGCAGCTGAACTCTCTACATGGTAGTTTCTTTGTAGCTGAACTCTCTACAATGTAACTTCTTCTAGCTGATCTCTCTACAGGGCAATTTGTTTGCAGCTGAACTCTGTACATGGTAGTTTCTTTGTAGCTGAACTCTCTACAATGTAACTTCTTCTAGCTGAACTCTCTACAGGGTGACTTGTTTCTAGCTGAACTCTCTACAGGGTGATTTGTTTGTAGCTGAATTCTCTACAGGGCAATTTGTTTGCAGCTGAACTCTCTACATGGTAGTTTCTTTGTAGCTGAACTCTCTACAATGTAACTTCTTCTAGCTGATCTCTCTACAGGGCAATTTGTTTGCAGCTGAACTCTGTACATGGTAGTTTCTTTGTAGCTGAACTCTCTACAATGTAACTTCTTCTAGCTGAACTCTCTACATGGTGACTTGTTTCTAGCTGATCTCTCTACAGGGTGACTTGTTTCTAGCTGAACTCTCTACAGGGTGATTTGTTTCTAGCTGAACTCTCTACAAGGTAACTTCTTCTAGCTGATCTTTCTAGAAGGTGATTTGTCTGTAGCTGAATTCTCTACAGGGCAATTTGTTTGCAGCTGAACTCTCTACATAGTAGTTTCTTTGTAACTGAACTCTCTACAATGTAACTTCTTCTAGCTGAACTCTCTACAGGGTGACTTGTTTGTAGCTGAACCCTCTACAGGGTGATTTGTTTGTAGCTGAACTCTCTACAATGTAACTTCTTCTAGCTGAACTCTCTACAGGATGACTTGTTTCTAGCTGATCTCTGTACAGGGTGACTTGTTCCTAGCTGAACTCTCTACAGGTGATTTGTTTGCAGCTGAACTCTCTTACATGGTGGTTTCTTTGTAGCTGAACTCTCTACAATGTAACTTCTTCTAGCTGAACTCTCTACAGGGTGACTTGTTTGTAGCTGAACCCTCTACAGGGTGATTTGTTTGTAGCTGAACTCTCTACAAGGTAACTTCTTCTAGCTGATCTTTCTACAGAGTGATTTGTTTGTAGCTGAATTCTCTACAGGGCGATTTGTTTGCAGCTGAACTCTGTACATGGTAGTTTCTTTGTAGCTGAACTCTCTACAATGTAACTTCTTCTAGCTGAACTCTCTACAGGATGACTTGTTTCTAGCTGATCTCTGTACAGGGTGACTTGTTCCTAGCTGAACTCTCTACAGGTGATTTGTTTGCAGCTGAACTCTCTTACATGGTGGTTTCTTTGTAGCTGAACTCTCTACAATGTATCTTCTTCTAGCTGAACTCTCTACAGGATGACTTGTTTCTAGCTGATCTCTCTACAGGGTGATCTGTTCGTAGCTGAAGTCTGTACAGAGTGGTTTGTTTGCAATTGAACTCTCTTACATGGTGGTTTCTTTGTAGCCGAACTCTCTACAAAGTGACTTCTTCTAGCTGATCTATCTACAGGATGACTTGTTTCTAACTGAACTCTTTACAGTATGATCTGTTCATAGCGGAACTTTCTACTGGGTGATTTGTTTGCAGCTAAACTCTTTGCATGATTGTTTCTTTGTAACTGAACTTTCTACAATGTGACTTCTTCTAGCTGATCTCTCCACAGGATGACTTGTTTCTAACTGAACTCTCTATAGTGGATCTGTTCATAGCGGAACTTTCTACTGGGTGATTTGTTTGCAGCTAAACTCTTTGCATGATTGTTTCTTTGTAACTGAACTCTCTACAAGGTAACTTCTTCTAGCTGATCTCTCTACAGGGCAATATGTTTGTAGCTGAATTCTCTACAGGGTGATTTATTTGAGCTGAACTCTCTACATGATGGCTTCTTTGTAGATGAACTCTTTATTAAGTACCTTCTTCTAGCTGATCTGACTACAGGGTGACTTGTTTGTAGCTGAATTCCCTACAGAATAACTTGCAATGTAATATAACTGAGTAAATTATACATGCAACTGAATGCTTTATTAGAGTGACTGTTCTATTAGAGTATCTCGATCTCGCATTTGCTGCACGTAGTTGCCTTTTGAATCATAACTCAGTAATTTGTAATCCGATTCTTCTGTACTACTGCAAGAACTTTCTATGATGATTATTCCAGCTACATACAGATTTTCAGCTCGTTGCTCTAAGCGGTTTGTCTGGTAGACACGAAAACTAATAATTTTTTTATTCATAAAAATCGATCGCGTAATTTTGACACAGGTTGGGTTTTGTGTCATATCTCCATGGTCTTTATCTCGATTCCTTTCAAACCACAAAAAGGCACTCCTACGATGGTTGCTCCATCTACATATCAATTTTCAACTGATTCCTCCAAGGGGTTTACCCTGTAGGCGTGACAGACCTTCGACCTTATTTTACGCAAATAATCGGTCATAACTCCGTGAATGTTCATCGGATTCCTACTAAAGTTGGTACGGAGATCCGCCTTAATGAGCCCTTTAAGTGTGCCAAATTTCAGCCCAATCCGAGCACGCATTCGTGTTTTATGGCGAATTTTGCGAAGTGTGCGAAATGAAGAAGATGAAGAAGAAGAAAAAAACGAAGAAATTAAAACGAAATTTTGTTCGCTCGTATCTCGGAAATGGCTGGAGCGATTTTCTTCAAATTTGGTATGTAGACTCCCCTAACTGGGCGGCATGTCTCTAGCAAATTTGGTTCCAATCGGATAAGGGATCACAGAGCTATATAGGTGTGAAAATTGCGTTTTCTTTCTTCCTGTTAATATACTCACGGTGTGGCGCGCTGGCTTCTTGGGCCGCACGACACACTATCGTGTGTCTTGATTTATTTATTTATTTATGGTTACTGGGCAGTCAGCACAACTGGTGTGCCCAGGAAAAAAAAGGGGGGAGATCACAATGTTATTTACAATTGTATACTAACTAGTGTGGTGCTGATTGTTTGTAAAGTGTGATATCAAGTTAGTTGTAAACTCATCATAGTTTGTCATCTCTATAATAAATACAGGCAGTTCATTCCATTCTTTGATTGATCTTGAGCAAAATGATTGTTGATAAGATGTTGTTGATGGTGTGGGCAAGTAGCCATTAGAGACAGGATGTTATCCGTAACACGGATAATGGGATTTTACTAGTATACTAATAATTCTAACCACCTTGTGTATAGAGACTATAGCCTCTCTATAGAGTCTTTCTTGACTAACCTGTCTATACAGTCTATAGTGAAAAGTCTATAGTGACTAACCTGTCTATATAGTCTACAGTGACTAATCTGTCTATACAGTCTACAGTGACTAATCTGTCTATACAGTCTATAGTGACTAACCTGTCTATAGTCTATAGTGACTAACCTGTCTATACAGTCTATAGTGACTAAGCTGTCTATACAGTCTACAGTGACTAACCTGACTATATAGTCTATAGTGACTAACCTGTCTATATAGTCTACAGTGACTATAACCTGTCTATATAGTCTACAGTGACTAACCTGTCTATATAGTCTACAGTGACTATCCTGTCTATACAGTCTACGGTGACTAACCTGTCTGTATAGTCTACGGTGACTAACCTGTCTGTATAGTCTACGGTGACTAACCTGTCTGTATAGTCTACGGTGACTAACCTGTCTGTATAGTCTACGGTGACTAACCTGTCTATATAGTCTACGGTGACTAACCTGTCTATATAGTCTATAGTGACTAACCTGTCTATATAGTCTATGGTGACTAACCTGTCTATACAGTCTATAGTGACTAAGCTGTCTATACAGTCTACAGTGACTAACCTGTCTATATAGTCTATAGTGACTAACCTGTCTATATAGTCTATAGTGGCTAACCTGTCTATATAGTCTATGGTGACTAACCTGTCTATACAGTCTATAGTGACTAACCTGTCTATATAGTCTATAGTGACTAACCTGTCTATATAGTCACTAGTGACTAACCTGTCTATATACTCTATGGTGACTAACCTGACTATATAGTCTACAGTGACTAACCTGTCTATATAGTCTATAGTGACTAACCTGTCTAAATAGTCTACGGTGACTATCCTGTCTATATAGCCTACAGTGACTATCTTGTCTATACAGTCTACGGTGACTAACCTGTCTGTATAGTCTACGGTGACTAACCTGTCTGTATAGTCTACGGTGACTAACCTGTCTATATACTAACCTGTCTATATAGTCTACAGTGACTATCCTGTCTATACAGTCTACGGTGACTAACCTGTCTGTATAGTCTATGGTGACTAACCTGTCTGTATAGTCTACAGTGACTAACCTGTCTAAATAGTCTACAGTGACTAACCTGTCTATATAGTCTACGGTGACTAACCTGTCTATACAGTCTATCGTGACTAACCAGTCTATAGTGACTAACCTGTCTATACAGTCTACAGTGGCTAACCTGTCTATATAGTCTATAGTGACTAACCTGTCTATATAGTCTACAGTGACTAACCTGTCTATATAGTCTATAGTGACTAACCTGTCTATATAGTCTACAGTGACTATCCTGTCTATATAGCCTACAGTGACTATCCTGTCTATACAGTCTACGGTGACTAACCTGTCTGTATAGTCTACGGTGACTAACCTGTCTGTATAGTCTACGGTGACTAACCTGTCTATATAGTCTACGGTGACTAACCTGTCTATATAGTCTACAGTGACTATTCTGTCTATACAGTCTACAGTGACTAACCTGTCTGTATAGTCTACGGTGACTAACCTGTCTGTATAGTCTACAGTGACTAACCTGTCTATATAGTCTATAGTGACTAACCTGTCTAAATAGTCTACGGTGACTATCCTGTCTATATAGCCTAGAGTGACTATCCTGTCTATACAGTCTACGGTGACTAACCTGTCTGTATAGTCTACGGTGACTAACCTGTCTGTATAGTCTACGGTGACTAACCTGTCTATATAGTCTACGGTGACTAACCTGTCTATATAGTCTACAGTGACTATCCTGTCTATACAGTCTACGGTGACTAACCTGTCTGTATAGTCTACAGTGACTAACCTGTCTATATAGTCTACGGTGACTAACCTGTCTATACAGTCTATCGTGACTAACCAGTCTATATAGTGACTAACCTGTCTATACAGTCTACAGTGGCTAACCTGTCTATATAGTCTATAGTGACTAACCTGTCTATATAGTCTACAGTGACTAACCTGTCTATATAGTCTATAGTGACTAACCTGTCTATATAGTCTACAGTGACTATCCTGTCTATATAGCCTACAGTGACTATCCTGTCTATATAGCCTACAGTGACTATCCTGTCTATACAGTCTACGGTGACTAACCTGTCTGTATAGTCTACGGTGACTAACCTGTCTGTATAGTCTACGGTGACTAACCTGTCTATATAGTCTACGGTGACTAACCTGTCTATATAGTCTACAGTGACTATCCTGTCTATACAGTCTACGGTGACTAACCTGTCTGTATAGTCTACGGTGACTAACCTGTCTGTATAGTCTACAGTGACTAACCTGTCTAAATAGTCTACACTGACTAACCTGTCTATATAGTCTACGGTGACTAACCTGTCTATACAGTCTATCGTGACTAACCAGTCTATAGTGACTAACCTGTCTATACAGTCTACAGTGGCTAACCTGTCTATATAGTCTATAGTGACTAACCTGTCTATACAGTCTATAGTGACTAACCTGTACAGTCTACAGTGACTAACCTGTCTATATAGTCCATAGTGACTAACCTGTCTGTACAGTCTATAGTGACTAACCTGTCTATACAGTCTATAGTGACTAACCTGTCTATACAGTCTGCAGTGACTAACCTGTCTATATAGTCTACAGTGACTAACCTGTCTATATAGTCTACAGTGACTAACCTGTCCATATAGTCTATAGACAGGTTAGTCACTATAGACTATATAGACAGGTTAGTCACTATAGACTATATAGACAGGTTAGTCACTATAGACTATATAGACAGGTTATAGACTATATAGACAGGTTAGTCACTATAGACTATATAGATAGGTTAGTCACTATAGACTATATAGACAGGTTATAGACTATGTAGACAGGTTAGTCACTATAGACTGTATAGACAGGTTAGTCACTATAGACTATATAGACAGGTTAGTCACTATAGACTGTATAGACAGGTTAGTCACTATAGACTATATAGACAGGTTAGTCACTATAGACTATATAGACAGGTTAATTAGTCACTGTAGACTGTATAGACAGCTTAGTCACTATAGACTGTATAGACAGGTTAGTCACCATAGACTATATAGACAGGTTAGTCACTATAGACTATATGTGACCCGGTCTGCGAAAAGGGCTCTTATAGCCTTTCCAATTATCCATGTTTGGCTAATCATAACTCCTAATCTACTAAAGCTATCACCATGTAATTACACCCACAGCTACTGCCAGGTTAGGGTTGTTGAGTGACCAAATTGTAGGCTTGTACCATATTCACCAGTAAAGTTATGGGTTACCATATATATGCAATTGGAAAGGCTATAAGAGCCCTTTTCGCAGACCGGGTCACATATAGACATGTTAGTCACTATAGACTATATAGACATGTTAGTCACTATAGACTATATAGACAGCTTAGTCACTATAGACTGTATAGACAGGTTAGTCACTATAGACTGTTTAGACAGGTTAGTCACTATAGACTGTATAGACAGGTTAGTCACTATAGACTGTATAGACAAGTTATAGTAACTATAGGTTGTATAGACAGGTTAGTGACTATGGACTGTATAGACAGGTTAGTGACTATAGACTGTATAGACAGGTTAGTCACTATAGACTGTATAGACAGGTTAGTCACTATAGACTGTATAGACAGGTTAGTGACTATAGACTGTATAGACAGGTTAGTGACTATGGACTGTATAGACAGGTTAGTCACTATGGACTGTATAGACAGGTTAGTCACTATGGACTGTATAGACAGGTTAGTGACTATAGACTGTATAGACAGGTTAGTCACTATAGACTGTATAGACAGGTTAGTCACTATATAGACTGTATAGACTGTATAGACAGGTTAGTGACTATAGACTGTATAGACAGGTTAGTGACTATAGACTGTATAGACAGGTTAGTCACTATATAGACTGTATAGACAAGTTAGTAACTATAGACTGTATAGACAGGTTAGTTACTATAGACTGTATAGGCAGGTTACTCACTATAGACTGTATAGACAGGTTAATTTCCGTTTCTAACAGTATATTAGTTCCGTGTTACGGATAACATCCTGTCTGTAATGCCATTTGTGTGTGGGCAGGATGTTGTATTGGTTCGCAGTTGAGCCAAGTGTTTGTATTGCGTGTCACCAGACCCTATATCCAGGTCTGGGGCGAGATTATATCAACCCCTGAAGAAGTCTCGAAAGAAGTCCTACACGAACTTGTGGGGGGTGCGGATCAATGGCTAGACACCTCGCTAGACACTAACACGTGATTTTTTACAATACGTGCGATTTTCCCGTCATGAAGTCCGACTCCAAATAAGACTGTATAGTTTCCCGTCCTGAGGTTTTCGTTTTTCGGTGCGGACGGGAGGCTTATTATCATTATTGACCATTTAATGCGGGTGCCCAGACGTGATGCGGGCGGAGAACGGGAAACTACACTCTCATTTGGAGTGGCCTTATAACTGAGTTGCCACCACCTGCACCAGTCAGTTTACTTCATACTGACCGGCTCGCATAACATCGATCGTGATTGACTCGTCGATGGATGAATCTCGGTATGAACTGCAACGACTGAGCGCCAACAAAGGTATACAGCGCAATCATAGTATTCATGTTGTACAGCATTAAGGGTACTGAAGAGCTAGCCGGCCTTTCATTCCTACTGCACTCGATCGGAACTTTAGTTTTTGTCGCGAGCTTCGATTCGTCTGATATTCTGCCAACCGGTGCAACTTGTCCTATATGTCAGCTAGTCGCTACCTGCCACCATGTTTAGTTAGATAAGACCACTTCAACTAAATCTTTTGTTTCTCGAACTGAACTAGTTTAAAAGTGGGTCGGTAGGTAGGTATATTTAAAATAATAATAGGTGATAATAATTTTTTAAACTGAAGTTATGGCAACACGTGTAACTATGCCTGCTAAGGTAAATTAGGGTAATTCCGGACACTCTTTAGTAAAATCGCTCTAACACTGCACTCACAACGAGTTAAGACAAACTCTAGGAATCGTTTTACAGCCTACCTCATTGTGCATCTGCAGTACAAATTTCGTTTCGATACAATAAACTGCTGAGGAGTTATGAGCCGAAATTTAATAGCGTGTAAAAATGCAACATGCGGCTAATTCCGGACACTTCGAACAACAAGCAAATAGCGCCTTCCACAGGTTATACCAATCCTCTTTGAAGTATGGAGACTAACGTGCCACTCATCTGCAGCTTATAAATCAAGTAGAAAGTTCGTACCATTTGGAAGGAAGCAACAGTGCGTATTTTAAAAGTTTATGTAATTCGCGAATATTTTCTTTGTATTTCAACCGAGCAGCTGCTGAAAAATCGACTGCCACTCTGCCTGTGCGGAATGGATTCTTATGTTTTTTGGTATGCCATTAGCCGGGAGTATAATCTTCATGTAAATATTTGAAAATAGAAAATATGAGCTTGGGCTGCCTGAACATTTTCCAAGTGTTTGAACAAAACTACGCGTGATGGCGCTACAAATACGTGTCAATCTTCAAGGTGGAATAACGGATTCGCTTCAATTTTGGTTTGTGGATAGGCCATAGGACACTGCATTAGCATACCAAATTATAGGTCCGGGGATTCTACCATTGTTGAGAACGATCTAAGTGTCCGGAATTACCCGCACTTACCTTATGGCGTTTGATTGAGTTCGATGACAAACTATTAGTTATACTTATGGTTAGTACATCTAAATGATCAAACGTCCATCCAAAGTCTGCTTTTACAACTCTTGTATTAACCAAGCTCGCTTCACGCATAGCAGATATATGAATGGCCAACAAATTGATTCCACAAACTCACGCGATGGAACACGTGATCTTTAAAAATGAACAAAAACATTTCACTTACAAATTTTATGGGTCAGTCGGGTCCGAGAAACAAGAAATTTAGTTGAAATGGCCTAAACTTGATGCTTCAATTTTTTAATGCCAACTTTAAATCATTCAACATCAGGAACATGGCATGACTGTGTAGCTAGTAGAACCCAAGCCAGCCTATACTTCTAACAGCATAATTGTTTGATACCAATTGTCATCTTCATGAAAATGTAGTAGTTATATAACCAGTCAAATTGTGTTATTTATTTATTTATTTTTAATCAGGCTTTATGGTGTGAAAACACCAAAGGTCTGTTGGTAGCAACCAACAGCCATAACAACGTACAATTATTACTAAATACTACAGTGTTAACTATTTGCACCCTGGTTATATTAGGAAGTTAATGCAGCTAGGTTTTTTTTGCAATTTGAGACCAGATTTTACAAAACCGATCCAAATTGCACATCAGGCAAAATCAAACTAACACCACCAGTGGATAGCCACACTATTGTACTACTAGTTTTGACACTCAATACTACTCAAACTATTCGAGGCTGGTTTTAACAGACGTCTTTTCTGGATGGTGTAGAGATCTCGAATGGCAGTATCTGGCTTTGTGAAGGGTCTGGCTTGGTAAGAATCAGTGGTATATTGGTGGATAGCCTGATAATGTTGGCCAGACGTTTTTCTGTTGATTTTGCTACATATCAGCCACTAAGGAGCCAGCACATCCCTGTAATCTCGTGTCTGGACTCCAATCGTGGTCTGCCTCCATATTAAAGTCTATTTCTTGCCCTCCCTGCCACCCCCCACCCTTCACCCCTTTGTGAGCACTCGTGATACTACTTTGCTCATCCAACTACTCAGATTTTCTATCTTATTTGGCGAGAAACTCTGCAAGCAGATACAAGTACTGGAAGTGGTCTGAAAGGTAATAGATTGATGCATCTTTTGTGTAAAGTTCATGCGTGTGTTTGCTATCCTTGGAAAGTTATGCTGACTTGAATTCTTTAAAACCGTTTATCTTGAAACTTCTAATGTGTGATTTGGATTGTTTTTCCCAAATCCAGTCACATTTAATCTTGGATGTTGGGATACCTAATAGCTAATAAGAAACTGTTCCATGTGTATGTGAGACAATTTACTTTCTTTATACCTTGCCCAATTGACACATGGTGACACATACATATAGCAGGCATGCATGCATACATGTGCATAATGATGTAACTTTCAATTAAAGTCATAGGCAATGTTGACTATATGATATAGCCATTGCTACCTGGGCCAATCACACTTGTAAGTCTTACCAGACTAATCTTGTTTCCTTTTCACATTAGAGTTTCCCTCACACTCCAATCTGTACATAACTATTTTGTGACTTAATTATATATATTGGTATATCCTGTTCACAGTGAGGTCATTGCTAAAAACTGCACCATCATGTATGTATCATGTAATGGAGAAGACAGACATACAGTAATGTACTATATAATAATGGTATTATGTAGGTGCTTAGAGACCAGAACTTGGTGAATTGTTTGAAAAGGTTATTCCTCACTTTGCAAGACATTGGAAAGATATTGGAGCTTTTCTTAAGATTCCATCTGAAGATTTGAGAGTAATAGACAAGGATGTTCCTGGGAACTGCAGAGAGTGTTTCTATCACATGTTGGATATATGGCTTGAAACCACTCCAAGTGCATCATGGTCAAAGTTAGCAGAAGCTGTAGAATCTGCAATGAAGCCTGAACGTAAGGAATTTAATATTACATTTTCCACTGATTACAAATAGCTATACAAAATAATTATGATCTAGCATTATACTATATAGTGGGTTTTTCTTCTGAACAAATGTCAGTGAGTGAAAATAAAACCGTGAGACACCAGGTAGTGTAGCAACACAGTTAGGTACTGCTACATGCTGTATTTGCTGCAAGAAGTTACATGACACCAGGAAATGGAAAGTATGCAAGCACTGAAACAATACTGTGCATGACAAGCAGCGGCAGATCTAGGAATTTATAAAGGTTAGAAGGTGGACATATCCACTGCATAGGAGGCGGAAGGATGCTACAGTTGGGGGGGTAGTACTATTAATTTTATTTTAATACATGCTTGACTGTTTATTAGCGTCACTGCTCTATTAGAGTATTTCGATCGTGATTGACAAGTTTCTGGAAACTCACATTACGACTACTGCACAATACAGCTTTGAATTCAGGGTGCTCAGCACCCCGAGTAAAATAGTTGCAGCATCCCTCTTCTGCCACCTATGCATTGACACGGATGAGTGTGTGAAACACACTGGTGTGGGGGCATGCCCCCAGGAAAGTTTTGAAATTTTGATGCTCTGAGACTGCACTTTACAACTATTTTAGTGTGAAAAATAAATATTTATGAAGTCTATTTACAGAGCGTTGAGCATGCACATTGCTTATTATAGGTGCACGCTGCAATAATTAATTAAAATACTCAACTGTAGCGTAATCATTTTTCAAAGGGGGTTTCCATGGAAACCTTGAAACCCACTCTAACAAGGCCACTGTTGTATTGATTCAATCCTACATAGTTTTATACCTTGTGGATACTCTGCATGCTAAATATTCATTACTCAACTATTGGCTAATATTTACTTGACTGCTTCTAGATTAACAGCAATCATTCATGTGCATTCACAATACTCTAATGGAACAGTCAATTCTAAGAATGCTCAGCTAATAATAAATCAAAAATACTAATTCTGTCAAGCCTGTAAGTACGAAATCAAGCAGGTAAAAACAAGTCTTAAAATTACTAGTAGATGATGCAAACAGATACAAAAAGTGCATCGATATCAAAGCAGAAAAACAGTCACCTTCACAACTTTAGGATTCTGAAGTTGCAGAACTTTGTAGCCAACAAATGGCTAGAATAACATACAGTCATAAGCTGACATTATTGCAGTGATACTATAAGCATTGGGTGTCACGTTGTGTATCATAGCTCAATATCATTAGTATGGCTCTTTAATTTGTGACCGGGCCTGCGATAACAGGGCATGTGGCATGTGGGCACATGATTTTTGCCTACTTTTTGAAACCGTAACTTTTATACCATTATGCTATTGCAATGCAATTTTAAGCTCTTAGCAAACATTTAATTGTCTTTATGATGCAAGTTACAGAATGCAGATATTCTGTTCCAGTACTGAGATACAACCTGTTGTGTGATGGGGTGTAGTTTGTGCCATTTAGTGATGGTTAAATGTATGTATTTTCTACAGGCATGGACCTTGCCAATACTGAAGTATGTTTAAAAGAACATTATCGAAATACACGATTTACTGGAGCAGATGAGGAAATATGGCCACTGTGGCCAGATAAGCCAAAACTGTTCATTAGCATAGCATTAGTCCATCACAAAAACAAGGGAAAGTCCAAAAAGGAAGTTAGTGCAATGGCCAGATCCAAGAGCAAAGGAGACATCAATACCATACCAAAAACACCTCATAGATCATGTCTATTATCTCTGAGACAAAACATGAGATGTCATTCAACAGACTTAACCGCAGAATACTTAGCAAACAACACTATCAATAAAAATATTGCAGATATATTTAAACCTGTTGATGATTCACCTTCACCACGAGTCATATTAATTGATGGAGCTCCAGGAATTGGTAAGACATACTTGTGTAAAGAAATTGCTTACCAGTGGTCCCAAGGACAGATTCTTACTCACAAGAGATTTCTTTTCCTTCTTCATGCTCATGATCCAAGACTTCAATCATTGAAACATGTAAAAAATTTGGTTGCACTCTTCTTTGAGTTGGAGAATGAAGATACAATTGATATGATTTATTGGCACATAAAAGAAACACAAGGAGAAATTCTTACAATTGTATTGGATGGATATGATGAATTTTATGGGGGGTTGCAAAGTGATCATTTGCTTTCCCGCATGATCAGGTGTGAGATTTTGCCTAAATGTGGTGTGGTTATTACATGTCGCTCTTTTGCTTGTGGATCTTTGTGTGGACAGGCTGATCGTCGAATGGAAATACTAGGCTTTACCAGCAATGACAGGCAGAACTATATCCAGAGAGCATTGGAAAAGAATCCAGCTGACATTGCAACGCTAACAAACTACTTGGACAGTCATCCTACTGTTGACAGCCTGTGTTATATTCCACTGAACATGACCATTTTACTCCAGTTGTTTACAAGAAATGACTCCATTCTTCCTCAATCTCGTACCGAGTTGTACGAAAACTTTGTCGACTCAACCATTACATATCACATTGAGAAAGATGAAAAAATGTACAAAGAGCTACAAAGGTGGGATTCTTTCAAGGGATTTATTAAGCAGAAACTGGCACGGTTTTCATATGATGCATTGAGGAAGGATGTTGTCGTTTTCAGTTATGAAGAGGTTAGAAGTGCATGTCCAGAAATTGTACAAAATTCTGGGAGAACCATCCACGGGTTTGGCTTGCTACAAGTTACAGCAGAACATTTCACTACAAATGGGAAGCCCTTGTCTTTCAACTTTGCTCATTCATCAGTTCAAGAATACCTCGCAGCATATTACATACAATCCTTACCTGATGACAGACAATTGGATCTCTTCAGAGATACATTCTGGGATGAAAGGTACCTCAACACATGGATCATATATGTGGGCCTTACTCAAGGTAGATCTTTTGCATTTAAACACTTCTTGTCTGGTAACCAGTTTTCCTTTACCAGTAAACTTTTTAAAGAATTCCACATTGCACAAAAAATATTACAAGTTAAAATAAATCGTCTTCGCCTCTTTCAATGTTTTAAGGAAGCAAAAGATGAAACCATGTGTAACATTATAGGTGAATCAATGCAGAACAAACAAGTTGACCTTAGTGGAGAAACACTGCTGCCAAACCATGTTGTCACCCTTGGTTTCTTTTTAACTCGGTCATATTCACTAGACTGGGAGAAATTAGATCTCTGTAGTTGTAATATGCAAGATATCGGTTGTGGTATTCTGTGGAAGGAATTAGCTTCTTCCATACAATCCAAAGTTCATATCAAAGTTTTGAATTTCTCTGGAAATAAACTTTCTGAGATGTCTGCACATGCCTTAGCACACTTAGTGCAGTCATGTGAAACAGAAGAGCTTTACCTTTCTGACAATCTATTGGGAGATGAAGGAGCCAAAGCATTTACTTCTCATTTATCTAGTGACACCAGCTTAAAACTGCTACTGATGAATGGTAATAACATTTCAGCCGATGTAGCAGAAGAAATTGAACAACGAATCACCACTACTACTTCTTTGCACATTGTTGGGATCACATCTCACCAACTATATGTACGAAATGAGTCAGGAGATCACATTGCTGAAGTGTTGAGATGTTACACTGCCTTAAACAAAATTAGCATATGTAATTACCCAGTTGATGCCGGGCATCTGGAAGCAATTTTAAACCTGTTAGTTGAGAATGCAAAACTCCACACTTTGCACTTATCACACATTGGTTTGACTGGATCAATGGTTAAATTGTTTGATACCAAATGGTCTTCATTAAGATGTTTATCAAATTTGTCAATTGTAGAACCTGGGCTGTTTCACATTGCAGCAGATGATCTAATCGACATTGTACCTGTAACTAGCTCTGCTAAAGTAGTAACTATTTCAGATATCAAGATTTGTGCTAGGCATTCTACATATTGGGAGATCACAAAATTTGTAGAACTACATCCATCATTAATGGCTTTAGAAATTCCAAAGTGTTTACTGAAAGAAGAGAAATGTGTGGACAGTCTTGTAACTGCTATAGGAACAGCACCACTAATGCAAGAAGTTGATGTCTCACAAAACAAATTGGGGCCTATTGGAGTCCAAAAAATTGCTGGAGCAATCAAGAATATGCCAAGACTAAAATCATTAATCATGAGAGGTAATGACATCAATGATGTTGCTGCAATAGCCTTAGCTGATAGCCTAGAAAACAAAATTGGTTTGGAAGTATTGAATCTATGTGGAAATAAAATTTTATCAACTGGAGTTATTGCAATTTCCAAATCCCTTCAGGAGAATAAAACACTTCAAGTACTTGATTTCCAGAACAATGGTATTGAGTTAGATGCAGCACCTGAATTGTCCTGTATGCTTGCTACCAAAACCAATCTATTAGAATTAAATCTTTCACACAATAGTCTTGGGACTGAAGGTATGATTATGATTGCAAGCGCACTGCAAAAAAATAGTGCTTTGAAGCTATTGAATGTGAGCTCCAACAAGATTGAGTCAAAAGCATCAAGTGATATTGCTGAAGTTATCAAAAGCAATACCTCGCTGGAGGTGCTAAATGTTTCACTAAACAAATTAGAAAGCTTAGGATGTATTAAACTGTGCAAGGCTCTACAAAAGCAGCACCCTAACCTAAAAGTTTTTAACATTAGCGGTAATGGCATCAAATCCATGGCAGCTAATGAAATAGCACACACTTTACAAGACAAACAGAAACTGGAGGTGGTGAATGTGTCATGGAATGAATTTGAAGGTAGCTTAGCAACGATTGTTGCATCCTTAAAATCCACAAAACTGTTAAAGGAGCTGATATTGAGACAAAGTGGTACTGTGAATCAAAAGGCAGTTAATAAAATCTGCCAAGTTATAAACGAAAACTTGTCACTTGAAGTATTAGACCTGGGATCTACCAAGCTGCAGAATTTGGGTGCATATGAAATATTTGGTGCTCTAAAAGAAAATACAACCTTGAAGGTTTTCAATGTTTGTCAAAATAATTTCAATGATTATGCAGTAGAACAGTTATCTATTTCATTTACAAACAAGTCAGCTCTTAGTGAATTATTGTTACACGACAATCCCCTCAGTGATCAAGTCATAAAACAATTTGTGTTCAAAATTCTGTGTAGCAAATCAAACTTGAGAAATATTTGGGTACCACAAATAAGTAATGAAAGAATAAGAATGGAAATTGATTGGGAAGTAGAAAAGATTAACAGGCAGAGAGCTGAAGATAATAAATTAAAATTTTCAAACTGGTAGCTATGTAATTATTTTGCATGTTTTATATTGTACTCTCTTATTTATATCTATGGTAATGTGTTCACTTCCTTTCATTTCATAATTTTACATCCTTCACACATTATCAATAACTTTTACAAGCAATATTATTATTAGCTACTGTGTAGGGTTCTATACTATTGAAACTTAAGATACTAGTCAAACCTTATATTAATGTTTTTTGATGACAGATAGTTCATTTGTGTGGGACTCTATTGAAAACCTTTGAGAACTCTAGAGCAACAATAATTTTGTTTGCCCACCTTCATTCAGGGTTCCATGATTCCATCTACAATATCTGTTTAGCGCATATCACAAGAATGTTTAATTATGTCTAAATCCATGTTGTACACTGGTGGTTCTGAAGATGATTATGAGTCATTATAATTATTATATACATGATGTTTCCTAAAATTTTGTAATAATTATTTTGATGGCTGAGAACAGTGTTCCTTTCTTGTGTAAAGGTACAGTATATACAACTCTAGCTTTTACCCAGTCTTCTGGAAAAATGCTGGGAGCCTGAGCTGGTAGGGGCAATCTCAAGTGATATAATTCCATGTCATTCTGGTATCCTCCTGTGCCTCCAGTTTTCTGTATTCTTAAGAAAATTGGCTACTCCTTCATTACTATTAGTTGGAGAGTTGATGTCAGTTAAAGGTGGTGAGTCATATGTAGGCTGCATTCCATCAAGACAAATTAAGTAATTGTTGAGTTTAACTGTCACTATGTGTTGATCCATCATGGAATGTTAATCACATCTTTCCGTTTACCATTACTATATACAACCATAGCTTTTGTAATGTTACTAAGTATACAATCATCATGTGGCCAGGCTAGATACAACATTCCCATGAATCCCGTTACATTTACTTTTACATAATAAGATTTCCATTTGTCAGACTGATTTGTGTGATGAACCCTACTGAAGAAGCATTGTATGCTTTTGCTTTTGACAACCTTGGACTCTTTAGATTGGTGATAATCCATGGTTTTCTTGAGGTGTGTGAAGAAAGTTTTGGCACTTGCTGTAGCCTTGTAGGCACTCAGTGTATACATGTTTGCACTCCCTGCATAGACGGCACTGTTTATATAGTGTGCTGTTGTTTCTTGTAGGACAAATATTTCAGTAAGATCTATAAATAATATGTATCTTTTATTTAAATCCAGAAACTCCTCACATAAGAGTATGATGAACCTGTTATACTAGCAGTTTATCAGTTCCACATTAGGAAGGATTTTTTATCAATTTCTCCGAAGAAGGGTAACACAAAAGGCTAGACAGCCTGTACAAGGTGGTCCCCAACACAGAATATACATACACACATAGACACAAACAAATGCAAAATGAAAATAAACTAGCTACAATCACACCAATGGTATGGAGTTCCATAATATTGGTACACGTATAACCACAAAAAAAAGGAGTGCCTAAATGCATTGATGGTAGATGACACTAGGTTCAAAGTCAAGGAATGTGACCTGGTAGTTAACCTGTTAAAATGAAAATATTTGGAAAAATCAATGGCTGTTTGCTTATAAAAGATGGAGTAGAGAGTCCAAATAGATATGAAGATTCGACGTGCTTTGAATGAAGGCCACCCCAGTTCATCGACACAAACAATAGAAGATTTGGACCATTTATTAGCAGATGAATCCCAAAAACTTTTGATCCAGCAAGCAGCTCTATGTTGCACTAACTCCAGTAAACCGATATCATGAGTTGTGTATGGAGACCACACTGCACAAGCATATTTTAGGTGAGGTCTAACATGTGCTTTGTAGGCACTAATTTTAGCTGCTTGTATACAACCATACATAGCACGATGTATACAATTCAGATGCTTAGTAGCTTCACTGACTACATATTGACTATGATCATTCCACTTAAGTTTTGAGTTAATAATGATACCAGATACTTCACCTTCTGGGACCACAAAATTTGATGTCTCCAGCCAGCCACATAATGTGGTCACTGGTAAGAATTGTGGCATTTGTATATAGGGAACTATACTGTATAATATTGTTATTGCCTATGTATGATTAAGGGCACATGATTGTTCAAATTCTTAGCACATGAACAAATCCCTTGTAGCCATGTAGCTGTAAGATGCTTATATACAAATCCATAACTATGTTATTCTTTTCTTGTTTGAATTGCACAATTTATAACAATTATAAACACACGTGTATACATTACTACACAACATAGCCTCTTTGATCACTTGTACAGATGCATCATGAAGCCATCTATTGTCAGTGGCAAAATTTTATACCATATATGGTTGATTTGTCATGTACATTCTATAAATTGTACCATGGCCTTGATGTTGTAGTGGTACTGCTGGTTTCTTTTAACAATTTTCAGGCCAAAAGTAAGGATCAGAGTGATTAAGGTATTTAAAACCTCCACTGGAACAGGAATCATGAGTTAACAGTCAGTTAATTATCTCCGTACAACCCTGTACCTAGCAACCTGCTCACAGAGACATTTAATCAAACAGTTTGCATGGCAATGAATGTACAGCCTTGTTAAAAAAAAATCACTATAAACTTGAAAGTCAGGGCTGCCAAGAGAAATCAAGGGGCACAGGGCAGTAGCCCTGTGCTCCTGTGCCCCTATGGTACGGGAGCCCTTCAACTTAATTTCCTTATATCTGTGTACGGATTACTACATGTATGCAGCAAAGAACAGCTGTACAGGTGGATAAACCACGCACACTCAGCATGTATGACATAATCAAGCTGGGGTAGTCTGAAGTATGTCCTCTTCCCCCATACCTTTCCCCTGCTAAGACAATTTACCAATGCTAAAATGTACTCTATATTGTATCATCAATTGCACTCCTCAGAGTGTACAACAAGTCAAACAACCACTATATGCAAGTCAATATACTATATAAAAGTGGTCAGTTATATAAGTACATAGATTGTAATTAAGAAATGGTTCAGTATAGCGGTGGTGATCCTAGAGCTTACAAACAGGAAAGGTAGTGTCTAATCACTGGACTGGACTACTGGACTGGGATACTGGAATGGACTACTGGACTGGCATTTTTTTTGGTTTTACACATTTTTAAAGGTTGGATTACTGTACGTTTGGGTGACTTGTGACAACATTTCAGTACTGAGAGGTGAAGATGATACTTTAATTCTAAAAAGTAGCTGTGATAAGCCAATTAAATGCATTTCTATTCACTGCTACTCTATTGTATGGCAGATATGTATACCCAAAAATATTTCTCTTACTGTTAGGCACACATGATTATTGTGATACAGCTTTCTATAACATACATTACGTGTGTGTGTGTATGTGTGCGTGGGGTATGGGTGAACACACAAACTAGATCCCATTGCATAACTGGTTATTACTGGAATGAAATGTCTGCATGCATTCTGTGTATTGTACTACAATACCACTTAGTTAATAGGAGTAGAAAATTGCATGGTCATAGCACAACATGTACAGCATACAGTACATACAAGTTTAAAAAGTAACCTGTAACAATCCCCATTACACACAGTTACGTATATATCATGGACTGCAGTGTTATAGAAAGTTGTATCACAATAATTACATGTGTCTAACAGTGAGAGAAACATTTTTGGGTATGCATAGAGTAGCAGTGAATATAAGTGTATTTAATTGGCTTATCACAGCTACCTTTTTAGGATTAAAGTATCATCTTCACCACTCAGTACTGAAATGTTGTCACAAGTCACCCTAATGTACAGTAACACAACCCTTAAAATGTGTAAAACCAAAAAAAATCCAGTCCAGTATATAGTCCAGTCCAGTGATTAGACACTACCAAACAGGAAAGGAGGTGCACAGAATAGATGTGGCAGTATAAAAAGTAGAATTACAAGGGGGTCTGTGAGTTACATTCCCAAAAGCCTCAGGATTTTAGAATGCCTTAAAAGTGATGCTACAAAAGAGTTGAAGGTTTAATACAGGTTTTAAAGCCTGGGGAAAATATGTACCTCACCATTTTTCACAGCTTAGCATGGATAGTATATAGTGTACAAAATACACAAATAATTATAGCAGCTGTCATTACATGTTTGGACTATATCTTAACACATTATTAGCCACACAAAATATGCCCCAGGTCTTAATGTATGTTACACATCATCCTACCACTAATCACATACGTAGATGAATAACATAATGTAGATGTGAGGAAGTAAGAAAGTTCCCCTACTAATTCCAGATCTACTACCCACTGAATAAGTAAGAAACACTTAATAGGAAGGGAAGTCATTATCAATACAATTTACAAGAAACACTAGTAACTGATAGAGCACCATCATAACTTGTGTAGTGCAAGACCACATAATTTCTCAAGTGCTTCATATTTATTTATTTTTTATTTATTTATTTATTAATGCTTTACAGCACAAGTGCTGAAGGTCTGTAGGACACCTGGTCCTACAGCCTGCTCAAAGACTTTAGCTACTTAGACTTTAACTACTTAAGGTGTGTTTGAAAAGTTGGAGAAAGGAGAAAAAATCCATGACTGGACCTAGGTAGCCTCGAACCTGCAGCCATCCGATTTACGCTCGAACGCTTACAGGAGTCTACCAGGTGGTCAGGATGTTTTCTCCTTGTTATTTTCATGTAATTATATCCATAGGAATTCTAGAGAGTAACTCATTATCTCTAAGTACCCCAAGTAGAACCAAATGAACACTAGTTTATTTGATTTTTTTCTCCTTTCTCCAACTTTTCAAACACATGTTAAGTAGCTATAAAGTCTTTGAGCAGGCTGTAGGACCAGGTGTCCTACAGACCTTCAGCACTTGTGCTGTAAAGCATTAATAAATAAACTAGTGTCCATTTGGTTCTACTTGGGGTACTTAGAGATAATGAGTTACTCTCTAGAATTCCTATGGATATAATTACATGAAAATAACAAGGAGAAAACATCCTGACCACCTGGTAGACTCCTGTAAGCGTTCGAGCGTAAATCGGATGGCTGCAGGTTCGAGGCTACCTAGGTCCAGTCATGGATTTTTTTTCTCCTTTCTCCAACTTTTCAAACACATGTTAAGTAGCTATAAAGTCTTTGAGCAGGCTGTAGGACCAGGTGCCCTACAGACCTTCAGCACTTGTGCTGTAAAGCATTAATAAATAAAATATATATGTGTTCAGTTTGTCATTCAATATTGGTTGTGTTGGGAATTTTTCTCTGAGAGTATCCCTAACACACAAACATGGTCTAATCAAATTAAAGCCTATGACATTCCAAGCAACACACACAGCCATTTCAAACCTGTAATTTTAATGGCTTTTACCAGGAAAATTGAATTATATACCAATAGCTTACACATCCACTGTAAATACGGTAGTGGTCACAACACACTAATTAACATAGCTGTGATATTGTTGTCCAAACTGCATGACAGATTCCTTACAAGAGTACACCATAATATGCACACCATATTAGAGGACATTGGAAACAGTGGAAATTGAGAACTGAAACTGATTGGAAATGGAAAACTGAAACTGAAATCATTCAAAACTTGTGAAATAGCTAATAGTACTCACCTGTTTACAAAGACCACCTTTATGATAAGACCACCTCATTATAGTGACCACATATATTATACTTCATGACCACTCTAAGTTATAGTTAAACCCCACCACGAGTTGGAGTAGGTAGGATATCATTGTTATCAACCCAAGGCGAAGCGGAGGTTGGGATAGAAGTAGTCAAGTTCAAAAACAATGTGTTAATAACCATGTCAGTTGTGTATGGCTTAATTGTTATGTAGTTTTTGTAATGGTATGGCTTCAAATTTTGCTGAACATGTAGTTTCATAGTGTGTATGGCTCCGAATGTTGCTGAATTTGTAGATTTTATGGTATGTATGGCTTCAATTTACTTTGATTGCACTTCTTTTAACTTAATATGTAATTTCCATATATGTACTGGGGTTTAACTACCATGAACTGGGGTTTAACTACCATTAACTGGGGTTTAACTACCATATACTCCCAGTTCTTTACTTTGATGTATGGCATCAGTGGGATAGAAGTATCAGGTAAGGCTATAACTTCATATTTTCATTATTCAGTGACCATATCAAAGCAATTTCAAAGAAGCTGTGGTGTATTTCATGAATTTGTGTACAAGGTCATCTATCAAGGTCATATTTTTACTTTTGTGTAACCTGATTAATCAAGATACTTATGAGACTAACAAAATTATGATTTAGTATTAATAAGATGTTAACTCAAAAGTAGCTACACCATATATATAGCTAGACCTAGCTTTTTGTAGCCAAAGCTTGCATAATGAAGGTTAGCTAGCCATATAGCTTCCACTTTATGGTCTGGTATTGAAACAGAAACAGTAGACATCTTGTGCATTCCGCTGCCCAATGAAATGAAAATCAGTCTGAACCATAAAATAAAATAGTAGTAGCTATATAACCTTGTTATTAAGGCCACTTCTGTTCATTATACAAAGTTTGGCCCCAAAAAGCTAGCTCTATAGCTATTTGTGGTGTAGCTAGCTACTTTTGAGTTAATATCTACTAAATCATTTTTTTGTTAGTTTCTTATACTAAAGTAATATGAGACAAAAATATGATTTTGATAGATGACCTAGTACACAAATTCACCACAGCTTTTTTGAAGTCACTTTGAAATGGTCACTGAATATTGAGAATATGAAGTTATAGCCTTACCTGATACTTAAAGTGGTCGTGAAGTATAAGATATGTGGTCACTGTAATGAGGTGGTCTTATCATAAAGGTGGTCTTATCATAGAGGTGGTCTTTGTAAAGAGGTGAGTACTAGCTATTTCATAAGTTTTGAATGATTTCAATTTTTCAGGTTCAGTTTTCCATTTCCAGTTTTCAATTTCCACTGTTTCCAGTGTCCCCCATATTAGTCACACTAGTAGTGTGACCATACATGTGCAGCTGAAAAAAGTACTTGTGCATTCAGGAGTGGAAGGGTAGCATGTGACAGCAAAATCAACCACTCATCATAGTATTGTTGTGAAATGCTGCATGATGCAGGGACCTTTCCGCCATCCAAAAACTAACCTAAACAAAGCATAAAACTTTAGCGCTTGGCGCGCTGCGCGCGCCAAACGCTAAAGTTTTATGCTTTGCAGTATTGAAGATTGGATTTGATGAAATCCAACTTCCAACTTTTATATTTTTAAGTGCTCACAGCCTTTAATGCGATGGTATCTGTGGTTGCTGTGGCCTATAGGCGATAATTGAAGCCATTGTATATAGACCATACTGTAAGATTTTCTGTCTCCAGTAGGGTTTCTGTGTGGCTATTGCTTAAAGGAAGCATGCTAAATGTATTATCTACATTACATAGCTACAGGCTTTGAGCTGCAGCTCTTGCTAAAGATCGAACTACCCTAATAGAACAGTCAGTATAGTCATAAATGAACAGAAGTTTAAGTGTTCATGTTGTGTTGTATGTGATGTGCTGTTTTGGTTTATTTTTGTACTCTTTATAGCTATACATATATATATATATATATGAATATATATAGCTGAAAAAATCACTTTTACTCTACCACACAGGAGGCTGGAACACTGCTTGTAAAACTGTGCATAAGCAGAAAAGTTGAAGCTAATAACTGTCACATGTCATCAAATCATATGATCTGTTAAGAAGAGTGGTATGTCAAGAAGAGTGGTAATATGGCTGGAGATAATTGTCTGGTGGCACCCGACCCTTTGGGAGGGATGCATACCACCAAAATATATTGTATTATTAACAGGTAGCTACACAGTATGTTCTGTGCTCACACACAATAGGAGCAAGGAGGAAACATGTCAGCAATCTGGAAGATGACAAGTGGAGCTAGATCATGGAGTGTAGTTTAGTAAAGTTACTAAGTGCCATGGCTATACACTACTGGAAAAACTTGACCTTAAAAAACCCAATGAAAATTTTCAAACAACCAATGAAAATTCAAAATTTCATTGGTGGACCCAATGAATGAATTTTAATTTTCATTATATTTTCATGGGGCTAATCCAGTGAAACTCTGGTGAAATTCCAGTCAAACTTACCAATGAAAATTTTATGAAAGTGATCTCATGGACTATTCATTGGTGAAGCTTTATTGGATTATCATTGGATTTTCGTATGGTATAGCCTATAAAAAAGAAATTTTATATTTCACGTGGCACCCAATGAAATTATTAACTTCACATGGTTTTCATTTTTTGTTTCATTGGGTTTTCATAAAATTTGATGTGAATCCTTCCAGTAGTGTATAGTTTGGTTATAGTTACAATATACTCTAATAGAACAGTCAAATTATCCCATAGCTTCCTACTAGCCTTCTTAAATAGACAACTAGGGCACAGAAAGTTACCCCTCCTTCCTCTTTCATTGTCCCCTTGCCCCAATCCACTCCCAACGATCTTATTGGTCTGTGCACTGCAGTGACTGGCATGGGTCTTAAAAGTGTTTACTGATCATGGAGTGTGGTTTATTAAAGTAACCAAGTGCCGCTGGTAATTGCTGGTTTATTCTCTAGTGATACAAGTTTAAGTTGTGTAGTACTTCACTACATGTAGCCTCTATACATAAAGTGTATTACAGTAGTGATGGTGACGATATAACCTAATAGTACAGTCATTGATATCAGAGCCACTAACTAGCCCTTACAGACCACTAGTGAATAGAAAGTTTCTCCACCTTCCACTTTCATTGTCCCCTTGCCCCTAACCCACTTCCAACAATCTTATTGGTCTTTAGTGACAACAACAACAATTATTAAACACTATACAGTACACACAATATACACTATGATTAACTACACAATCAATAGTAGAATATAGTCTGGCCAGCAATCAAGTTGTATCATGCACAACACAAACTGAAGTTCTTATTCACTGGGAACATGTTGTCTTCTTGATCTCACATAACTGTACTCTACAAATTGACAGACATAATTATTAAGATTTATCGGACACATACAGCAATCCTGCTACTTACTGGCTTCAATCCTTATGTGGATTAGCTATCTATCCCAGGCTCTGTGTCTGACAGCTGGAACACTCTTCTTGCAGATAGGATGGCATTGGAATGGTAGGGTAGAAAAGCACTGATTCGACCACTCTGTACACCCGCCATCACCAGGGCAACGACCACTCTGTATAAACAACCACAACTGTAAGGTATGTACAATAGCTTAAAGTGTACAATTCCCCTATAAATTAAACAGAGTATGGCAACCATACAGTGTAAGTGATAAAAGTGGGATCATGCTCTCCCTCTCCCCTTCCCGTCACTACTTGTAACAATGATAATTCAACAGAGTATGGTATCCATGTCTGTTGAATTCTAGTAGGTACTGTAGCTTTCATTCGAAAATTTTTGCTCCCCTCCCCTACAAACATCACTCACTGTTTGGGCTACACCAACACCCATGCAACCAGCAAAGGTGTGTGTACGTATACCAAAAGCTTGCAATTGCAACACAGACATACAGCTTATTACTCAAGCCATTGTTACAGTATTAAAACATAGATGGTGCATATACACTTGTGAATTTAAAATGCAACGTAATACTCGTAACTGCTTTATCTAAAATAAAGCACACTTTGACACCTCAACCCATTCATATCATGTACCGTAAATATGACACACAAATGCCCACCTGTCCCAGACTGTGTTTGAAAGATACTTCCCTCAGTAACACTCTCATCAGAGATACTGAAAAATGTGGCCCTTAGGAATCCAGAAAGACCACCACATTCCCCAATGGCAATGATTGCACCAGCCAAGGGACGAGAGTTATCTTCAGCTGTTTCTGCATAGCCAAACTCCTGTATAGAGGTACAATAATGTTCTTCAAAGAGAAAATCATTGACTTTTAAACATGTAGGTACAGTATTCAAGACTTACACAAGTATTTATTATCACTTTTAAAAAATAAAACCACCGCCTATAATTAGTTAATATGCCAGTGTTTTTTTTGTTTGCCTCAGAGGTTCACTAAAACTAGAAGTCCACTTAAAACTAGAAGTCCACTTTAAAGTTTACTTGTGGCACACACTTGTGACCACCAAGGAACAAGACACTGTTATTGTTTACAACAGCATGGAATACTTCGAACATTCGAACTGCTTCAGTAACTGCTGGGAGCAGGATTTCTTTGGCTTGCAATTGATTGTTTTGAGTCATTAGTATGTTTGGAATACCTTTATTTGAACCTACAAAACCAATGTTAAAATTTTACAACAAATTAAAATCATTGGTGCTTAAAAAGAATATTGCATGTAGCAATGGTATGACAACAAAAAGCAAAAATAAAGTTAAACCAAGAAGCTCACTGAACATACAAGGTTATGATTACAGGTATCTCAACATACATTGCATATTGATTAGAACACATGTACACCTGATATGTGATGCTCATTCCAGGCCATAACAAAAATTGTGGTCCCTACCTGGCTCACGCGTATACTATACCAGGAGACACAGAATTTAATGTGTTCATCTGCTAAATTGAAGTCCTGATTTTTCTGCATTTCAATAAGCACTGCTTTAATGGGATAGTTCATCCTTGAATTAATACCTACCCAGATTCTTTTGATCACATGATTCTATTGATTTTTTTTTTCTTTTCAGATCCACAACACCACACCATCACATCTCATGAAGACCGTGAGGAACTGTTGGGCAATTATATTTATAATAGCTATTATATTTGCTAGTTACCAGGGCATAGCCAGACATTAATTTGTTTTACTTTAAAAATTAGACATTTTTAGCGGATAAAACATCACATATATTAGTAACAGGTTATAATATTATGAAGAAATAAAGCAGGTTAAACAATTAAATTGCATGTAAAATTCTCTCACAGCTGTGCTGTTAGTTGCATACTTATATCAATGAAGCATAACAGTCCATCACGAAACATTGTATTGCTAGTTCACGGTTGTATGAAAAATATTGTCAAAGCTTGGCCATTGCTAATAAAATCTTTCCATCTTAATAGTTATCAATTGCTCATTTCCTGTTAATGGATCTCGTCCAAACTCATTAAATAGAGTTAGATGACCTCCGTTAGCTTCATACATTCTACCAGCTTCATCAACTGTTGGCACCAGAGAGTTGTCTATTTGTTTAGACTGGTTATTTTGTGCCATCATCACATTTGGGATTCCTTTGTTTGCACCTACAGAAATGGTAATATTTCATAATGGACAGGCATGGTGAAATATACCTGATATGCGATGCTCATTCCAGGCTGTCACAAACATTGTTGTCCCGACTTGGCTAACATGCATAGTGTACCATGAGACGCAGTATTTGACATGTTCAGCTTCCAAGTTGAAATCACCATTTTCTTGCATTTCAATTAGTGCAGCTTTTGATGGGGTAGTTGACCCTTCCATTGACCTCTACCCATATCCTTTCTATCACATGATTCTACAACAAGACATGTCAGTTAACACCAAAGCCAACGCTAACTTAACATGAAACAATGCAACAGTGATTATATGCGTGTCCTCATTCTTAGATCTTAATGATAGAATATCAGGTGAGAGTTTTTTCACCCTGTGTATCCAATTACAATAACTGTTGTTAAATGTCAGTAATCTGTTATAGTATTTTTTATAGCTACATCAGATGCTAGCTATCTGTTTTTCATTGCATCACAAAACTCTCACTTGAGTCGAGGATGTCTGTAAATGAGGTGGTCCAGAAGGGTTTCTTTGGTATCTAGCCAGGTGTTCTTGTATATATGTATATATAACATTAGGTACCACTCCCTTCCGTGGTCAACCCTAATCTGATCCCACATGCCATACTGGCATACGGTTTGCCTAAACAATAACAATATGTTCACATGCTTAAGAGTGAAACTTCAAAGAATATCGCATATGGGTACTCAATACATATAGAACTGCAATAATATGAACTATACCACTAATATGGATGAACATATTTACTTGATAAGTTATTGTGTGTGCTGTGTTGCAGTGCAGTGTAGTTGTTGCAAGTAATGAAATACCTGTACACCGTATCATAAATCAGATAGTTGTTTTTTATTGGCATGGTGCTGAACGCTACTATTTTTTGGCTGAATCCATCCACTGCACAGATATGTGTCACCCCGAACATTACATTCTTTTCGCTTTGGTCTATATGGAGTTTGTGACCAAAATAATTTGCCCTGTAGCTTGCAGGATTCATCATCCTGGAAACTGAATTTGTACGGGCTTGGCAGTACACAGGTGACACATATCTCAACGATTTGCCGACTCTCCTTTCTCCAGCTTTAACTCCTCTTGATGCCAATAACCCTGTAAGTGTTCTGCATCCATACACAGGACCTGCCTATAACAAATAGTATGGTTTTACATTGAGTTGTTGGGATAACAAAGTTGTGTAATGCACATGTAGAAATTACACTTTGTTCAAAACTACTCATGGTTATTTGTGTATTATTCAAAATGAAGTAGCTACCTAGTAGCTGAAGTAGCCGAATGAAGTTGTAAAAATGCTGAATGCCTGTTAACTTAGCAAAATAAATAACTCAATGTAATGTGCAACACATTGTAGCTACGTATATTTACGGAGCATCCCCAAAATCAACAAAAACAATAAAGTGCTGTCATATTATTGTACCTCATTGACAGCAGTGGCTACTACTTCATCTAATTCAGGTTTTCTGAGCCGGCTTGTTTTGTGTATGCCTCTATCACAGCAGAACCTATAGAATGAACCAATGATTGCATGTTAATTATTTATGCAATCCTACAATCGAATTTGTAATTTACACTTGGGTACATGGTAATCTGCCATACATTAAGTAGCTGCACTATATAGCTAGCTACTAGCACATAAAATTGTCAATGAAAGATAACTTGAAGTATGCTTTTGGTTAATACCAACGCACATGGTTGTCAGTTTTATTTAGCCAGTAATAATTGGAATCTATGTACAGTATTGTATAGCGCTAGTCTGGTCTTCTAGTACCAAATGATTCCTAATGTGCTGTCCTAGGCTGGTTTGGGGTGGGACAGGTGATTGACACTGATTTTCTGTGGAGTGCTGTATACAAGCTACAGAAGCACTGACACAGAGAAACAATTAGGTAATACAATGATATAGCTCTGGAGCTAGCTTATAGTTTATACAGCTATATATATACTGGAGCTAGCTTATAGCTGATACAGCTATACATATAGCTACAAACCTCTCCAAGGAGCGAACACTCAGCCCTTTGTTGTTAGGATATCTGTATTGCAGGTGAAGGCTAAGACGTTTGTGGGTCCATCGCTCCTTCTCAATTTTCTCCTTTATGAATCTTTCCATTTCATCCAATAGGCGTATACCTGACATTATATATATATATATATATATATATATATATATATATATATATATGTAGCTCGAGTCGCTGAAACTAGACTAAAAAAATATAATAGGCAAGTTATAAACGAAAGCCCGTCACTTGACGTATTAGACCTAGGATCCACCAAGCTGCAGAATTTGGGTGCATATAAAATATTTGGTACTCTGAAAGAAAATACAACCTTGAAGGTTTTCAATGTTTGTCGAAATAATTTCAATGATTATGCAGTAGAACAGTTATCTATTTCATTTGCAAACAATTCAGAGAAAAGAACCATCAGTATTATTGATGACACAATTACAATCAAATGTCCTCGGACACATGCTACCACAAAAATAGGGCATAAAAAGCCCCACAGGTAGGCATGAGGCTATTATGCTCCAAAAATCGAGCATTATGCTTTTGAGCAGTGCTCAAAAAATCACCTATTATGCTTTTGAGAATTGCCCATTATTCCCAAAATTATGCCACCATAATTGCAAGTTTAGTGCTGTACCAGACCAGTTTCATTAATGTTTAAGCTTCAAATAGTCTTAAATTCTTTAGCCGGTTGCTGTATTAGAGTATTTCGTTCCAATGTGACTGCTTTGTTAGAGTAAATAATATTCAGTGACTGTTCTATTAGAGTTTCTGACTGCTCTATTAGAGTATCACGATTTTTTTAATGGAATTATGCAATCTGCAGATTTTCCTACTGTTAAAGCTTTATAATCACCTCAAAATACTAGCATAATTCCTGATTCGCACACATACCTATTATGCTCAAAATTATGCCGGCATAATCGCCGCATCCCTACCCACAGGTGGGCATGGCAAGGAGTACAATTAACAAAAAAACAAAACACACACACACACAATTAATAATGAAAAATGTCTTGCCAACATAATGTTCAAAAGTCCACACACCATTCTTGGCAGCTCTTCGCCATAAATATTCTCCTAGAAGAGGATATTGAAATTGCCGCTGCTAAATCAAAGATTCTCTTACATTGAGATTTTAACATAGTGAAATTCCTTAGAGTTGATTCAATAGGGCGCAGGCGGTGAGGGCCTGGGTGTCTCGCAGTAGAGGGATCCGATATGATACACTAAATCTTCAGCGACGGAGGCCGGATCCACCGCATCCCTTCCAAGCAAGTGGTGGAGACTACTCAAATGTTGACGCAAAAGTTCATCGACGGCTGGCCAGCACGGCGAGTTGCGATATTCGCTAAGAGGAGGAAAAGTAGACGCCATGCTTTCCAATCACGTGACTTTTTTTTTTTCTCTTAGTGAATTATTGTTACACGACAATCCCCTCAGTGACCAAGTCATAAAACAATTTGTGTTCAAAATTCTGTCTAGCAAATCAAACTTGAGAAATATTTGGGTACCACAAATAAGTAATGAAAGAATAAGAATGGAAATTGATTGGGAAGTAGAAAAGATTAACAGGCTAAGAGCTGAAGATAATAAATTAAAATTTTCAAACTGGTAGCTACATACTTATTTTGCATGTTTTATATTGTACTTTCTTATTTTTATCTATGGTCATGTGTTCACTTCCTTTCATTTCATAAATAATTAATTTTACATTCTTTACACAGTATCAATAACTTTTACAAGCAATAGTATTAGCTACTGCCAGGGTTCTGTACAATTGAAACTTAAGATACTAGTCAAACTTTATATTAATGTTCTTTTGATGACAGATAGTTCATTTGTGTAGGACTCTATTGAAACCTTTGAGAACTCTAGAGCAACAATTATTTTGTTTGCCCACCTTCATTCAGGGTTCCATGATTCTATCTACAATATCTGTTGAGTACGTATCACAAGAATGTTTAATTATGTCTAAACCAACGTTGAAACCGGGTCACTACTGCTGACCCGGATTTGAGCCGGATGTGACCCGAATTGACCCGGATTAATTAAAGCCGAGACGTGTTTCGGCTAGTCTCGAGCGAGCGAACGAGTCTACATTTTGAGCGTTCGATTCGTGTTGAGTAAATATTGCAACTTCAGCCTAGCTGTAGGTTGAAGACCAAAAAAAAAAAAGGTCTTCACCTACTGAAAATAGCTACCCTCGCGTATGTTGGTAATGCGATAAGTGGGCGTGGCGCACGAAAGAGCTACGCGATAGCGTTTATAAGTTTCCAGGTCGTCAAACGAACAATTTCGTTTCTCACGTGATCCAATCCGGGTCAGACCCGGATGACCCGGAGAAAATGTGACCCGGATGACCCGACCCGGTTTCAACGCTGGTCTAAACCCATGTAGTACACTGGTGGTTCTGAGGATGATCATGAGTCATTATAATTATTATATACATGATGTGTCCTAAAATTTTGTAATTATTTTGATGGCTGAGAACAGTGTTCCTTTCTTGTGTAAAAGTATATACAACTCTAGTAGCTTTTACCCAGTCTTCTGGAAAAATGCTGGGAGCTTGAGCTGCTAGGGGCAATCTCAAGTGATATAATTCCATGTCGTTCTGGTAGCCTCCTGTGCCTCCAGTTTTCTGTATTCTTAAGAAAATCGGCTACTCCTTCATTAGTATTAGTTGGAGAGTTGATGTCAGTTATAGGTGGTGAGTCATAATATGTAGACTGCATTCCATCAAGACAAATTAAGTAATTGTTGAGTTTAACTGTCACTATGTGTTGATCCATCATGGAATGTTAATCACATCTTTCCTTTTACCATTACTATATACAACCATAGCTTTTGTAATGTTACTAAGTATACGATCATCATGCGGCCAGGCTAGATACAACATTCCTATGAATCCCGTTACATTTACTTTTATATAATAAGATTTCCATTTGTCAGACTGATTTGTGTGATGAACCCTACTGAAGAAGCATTGCATGCTTTTGCTTTTGACAACTTGGACTCTTTAGATCGGTGATAATCCATGGTTTTCTTGAGGTGTGTGAAGAAAGTTTTGGCACTTGTAGCCTTGTAGGCACTCAGTGTATACATGTTTGCACTCCCTACACAGATGACTAACAGAAGTGTCAGTTAAGTATTCATTTAAAAAAAAATATCCTTATAAAATTGTGTTAATGTTTTCAACTTTGATTACATAAACTTGATATTTCATGCATGGTCTGGTTGAGGACTGCACTGTTTATATAGTGTGCTGTTGTTTCTTGTAGGGACAAATATTTGGGTAAGATCTATAAATATGTATCTTTTATTTAAATCCAGAAACTCCTCACATAAGGGTATGATGAACCTGTTATACTAGAAGTTTATCGGTTCCATATTAGGAAGGATTTTTTATCAATTTCTCCAATGAAGGATAACACCAAAGGGTAGACAGCCTGTACAAGGTGGTCCCCAACACAGAATAACATACACACATACAGATAGACACAAACAAATACAAAACAAAAATAAACTACAATCACAAAGAAACAAAATATCTAATTACAAAAAAGAAGATGCTTAAGCTTAAAACTGCCTGCAGTCGACTGAGACAAAACTGCCAATAGTATGGAGTTCCAATATATTGGTACATGTACAACTACAAAAAAGGAGTGCCTAAATGCATTGATGGTAGATGACGCTAGGTTCAAAGTCAAGGAATGTGACCTGGTAGTTAACCTGTTAAAATGAAAATATTTGGAAAAATCAATGGCTGTTCTCTTATAAAAGATGGAGTAGAGAGTCCAAATAGATATGAAGATTTGACACACTTTGAGTGAAGGCCACCCCAGTTCAATTGACACAAACAATAGATTTGAATCATTTTATCAGCAGATGAATCCCAAAAACTTTTGATCCAGCGAGCAGCTCTATGTTGCACTAACGCCAGTAAACCAATATCAGGAGTCATGTATGGAGGCCATACTGCACAAGCGTATTCTAGGTGAGGTCTAACAAGTGCTTTGTAGGCACTGATTTTAGCTGCTTGTATACAACCATACATAGCAAAACGTATACAATTCAGACACTTAGTAGCTTTTGACAATGATCATTCTACTTAAGTTTCGAGTAATAATGATACCAAGATACTTCACCTTCTGGGACCACAAAACTTGATGTCTCCAGCCAGCCACATGATGTGGTCACTGGTAAGAATTGTGGCATTTGTATATAGGGAACCATACTATATAATATTGTTATTGCCTATGTATGATTAAGGGCACATGATTGTTCCAATTCTTAGCACATGAACAAATCCCTTGTAGCCATGTAGCTGTAAGATGCTTATATACAAATCCATAACTATGTTATTCTTTTCTTGTTTGAATTGCACAAAATGTACCTAATGTATAACAATTATAAACACACATGTGTACACATTACTTCAAAACATAGCCTCTTTGATTATGTTTTTCTGCTTATAGTTGCACTGTACATCACTGTAATGTGAAACAGCCTTATCTGTTCTTTTACTTAGCTACTACAGTCTAGAGGTGCACCGGTGCAAATATTGGTATTGGTAAGGATATTGTGGTATTGGTAAAAAGTTGACCTTTTAACAGATATTTTAATAAAGTACTATACAGTGGAACCTTGATTATCTGAATACCGATTAACCGAACTCTCAATTATCAAATCGACTGCTCCATTATGGTATTTTGTCAATAAGTGTATGCTTTATTAGAGTAGTTGAGCAAAGCTCAGTATATAAATGTATGGAAGTTCAATTTTAGTTACTGTTCAATTTTACTTACTGTTCGATTATATGAACACCCTTTCTCCCAATTATTTTGGATAATCGAGGTTCCACTGTAATTGCTCAACTTCTTCTATGTTTGATCTCATATAGCACTGTGGGCAAAAAGCTTAATTTCTTTATAGTGGCCAAAGGTTCAATTCTCAAGTTGAGTTATTTTTCATTGCTCAGACCTTTTCATCACACCTTTTTCACAAGTCCTTTTTTTTTTTTACAAATGCAACCACCATTTTACCTATTTGGCCATAATGTTTTAACATTTATTGTAGTATCCATACTGAAAAACTTTTATGTTAAGATGAAACCAAACACTAAAGAATATCAGTATTGGAATTGGTAATTTTCATCATACCGGTTATCGGTTGGTAAAATCTCATATTGGTGCACCTCTACTATTACCACAATACCTATTGCCTACTTGTACTGCTACAACAGAAAAAAAAAGTCAACATTGGAGTCACAATCATCAGTATCCTCTGAAGCAGACCAGGAACTGTGTACTTGAAACCAGGTGATGAACCTGCCACACAACAGAAAAATATAACACAATGTAACTATGAGATAACCACATCCCCACACTGTATGATTTACTACTAACTGTTTTGTAAAACATGCTATAGGATATTACAAGTAAACGTACTCCTGTCTTTGCAAGTTCTACTGTATTTTTTCAAAAGTTCATTATAAAAATTTAGTGCAAAAATATTTTCGGATGATTTAGACTGAACAAAAATCATTTTACATGCATGACTGTTCTATTAGAGTATTTCAATCTTTTGCAGCACTGGTAGCTACTGTAACAGTGGTAAACAGTTTTAGTCACATTCTTGATTCTTTTTGTGTCTTAGTTGAAGGCTAACTGAATGCTACAGTATTAACTATATAATGCTTCAAAACTTTCTATAGCTGGTTGTGCAAGGTCAAAGTAGATATTGTGCTAACACTGGTTATTAACATAAAATGGCTATTTTACTGGCAGCCCCATCATTTAAATTATCACATACATTAGTTGTGTGAAAGTAAGTTTATAGTGAGTTTGAGGTAAGCTAGGGATGGCCCAATGCTAGCTCATCTATATACCATAAACTTACCTTCAGCCTGAAAGACCAGAAAATAAAGTATTGCTACCAACATCAGTCAATTTGTTAATTATAAACATAAATTTGGGTGAAGTAGAGCTTTACTGCACCGCTCTGCCACTTTTTAGGGAAGCCCCTGAAGATATTATTACGTTTAACAGGCAAACCTCAGCTAGCATTAGGTTCACTACTTTTTTGCTCCCTAATTAAACTTAAATATCCTAATATTTCCTTGTACTTGTTTGCTTCCTTTTTTGTGACATTATTATGACTTTTGAATCTGCGTATACCATATCAAAAGAAAGAATGGCACCTGAATACATGCCCCAACTATCAATTACTGGCTGAATAGTGAAGTAGACATTACGCTTTGTTTTCAGCTATGTATGTTCAGCCTGTTACACAATGATGAACAGTTTGAAAAGTGCCGTGGACATTCATTCCCTAATTCGTCTATATCCCACATGTATTAGGGATTGAATGTCCACTAGCATGTCTGCAGGTGAAAGTGACCTTCCTTGTTTCACCACTTCAAACTTAAAATTTGTTGTACTTGTGTATGTGTAGTGTGTAGCCTATTTTATTTGACTATTAATATAGTTTTGTAGAAATAGAGCACAATTTTTTTTCTGAGCACTACTAATACTACACACATAAAGAAAGCTCTAGAATTTCTACTGATAAATCTATGACAACTTTACCATTCTGGTGTAGTAAACTAGAATTTTCATTTATAAGGTAAAAATTGAGTGAGCTGAGCAACTGGCAGCAGTGGTGGAGTGGTAAAGAGTTTAGGCATGTAGGTGAGGAAGTAGTCCTGGACAAAATTTTTCTGACATTTTTGATTTCTTTATTAACTTTACAGCAATTTTTCTATTACAGTATAGTATCTTGATCACGCTTTTTTCACATGCTTGGTTTCTGCTTTAGATCTCCTTAGCTAATACTCTCAGTACTTTCAAACTACAAAAGGTTTGCACTACAATAGTTACTTCGTGCACAGACCAATTCTGAAGTTATTCTGTCACGTAAATTACCCTGTAGTCGTGACAACAAATTGCTTTTGTATTTTTACAATTGCACATAACTCACTTGTTCTTAAAATCTGATCTGCACAAAATTTGGATTGTAAATGTGCTGCATTAGGCTCCTACTGCCAAATTTGAAGTAAATTGATTAAAGTGCAAATGAATTATTTTAGTTTTTCTAAAACATTTGAAAAGAAAAAGAAGAATATGTAAGAAGAAAATTATGAAGAAAATAAGGTAAACTTTGAAGGTGTATATCTCAGTGATGCCTGGGCATATTCAACTCAAATTTGAAACTGGAGGTTCCCTGGGGGAATTTCCATATGCTCTGGCACTATTGAACTACAGATGCATGAAAACGGTGTTCTGTAAAATACACACTTGTCTGTCACACGCTCACACTGGCTGCGCACAGCACACTATCATGTGTCCTGATATTACACATAAACATGTTAATGTTCAAATTCCTTGATTCAGAATACAGCTAGCAAATCAATGATGTTTTGTATATGCCACTAAAAAAAAAATTTATTGCAGGATGGTGGGGGAGCCACAATAACTAAGCCTCTTAAAGACTTCATATACCATATTTGTACAAAGAACCATGTACACACATTAAAGAAGGGGAAGTTTGGAGCATTGTATCCAAGTTCATGACTATGGCAAAATAACAAATTAATATTAGGATAAGAAAGAATATGTGACCTAATTTTAGAAAACCGTCGATATCCGCACAATTTTCAAAATGCATTTTATTTATTCTTTGTTTTCTACAGGGACAGAGGAATGGACTAGCCAAGTTTCAGCTTCATAAGTTAAGGAGCGTTGGAAATACAGCACTAGACAGCCGGACGAGCAAATAATTTGATATGTACAGAAGCTATCGAGAAAAGAATCTACAGGCGCTTAGATAAACCATAATAACTTACTGATACAATGACATACGGAACTGAATCTTGGCTCATTGTGTTCGCCATGAATTTGTGCATCCACCAAGGTATAGTTTTTTCCCCAGGCATGCTTCTTTGTTTGAGACGGAAGGCAAATTCACTGAAAAACGATCGTCGGTAAATTCTTCAGTCACCGCAAAGTAAACAAACGTCTGTAACTTTGGAATCGTCTCGTGTAGGGAGATGCAACAAAGATTTTTGTACTCCCTATGGACAGGCGAACACTATGATGCCTAGGGTTTATTCATTGGCTAAGGTAAGTGCGCCTAACTCCGGACAGTTTTTGTTTTCGGTGCTCTATCTCCGCCATGCAAGTAAATTTCTCAATCCTTAAAATATGGTGATAAAGCCTATCCTATGGTGCATCAGTCCTGCAAGTTTCATCAAAATATCTCCATCTGTCGAGGAGCTGCACTCCAATATTCAACTATGTGTAAATTTTGCGCATGCTCCTAACTCTGGACAGTTTTTATCACGCCTGATACAGCACTTACGAAGTTGATTTCGAGTTTTAAACACCACCACGTTAAACGTGCATGTATTGCCCACCTCATACTTGAGTTTGAGAGTCATAGTACCTTTCGTTGCCGAGTTATGAGTATTTCAAATCTAGGTGTATTTACGCAAATATTTATGCAGGTTTAATGAAACTGGCTCTTACAAAATCGTCCATAGCAAATGTTTGGCTGATTGTTTGCAAACGAAACTTGGTACAGTGGTAAATCATAGTTGTCCCTCTGCACTGTATGAAAATCAGCCAGATAGCTCTTTGAGTTTGGAAATAAGCAATGATTATCGAAGAATATTTGATAATTTTGCCACACACGGCAATAAATAATCACCTCGTTTAGAAAAACTAGCATGACTTTTAAGCTGATTTTAGGGTTACAGTATCATCATATATGAAGCATTAGTCACCTAAAATTTCAAGTAAATGCTGTAGATAGTTTTGGAGATATGACGCCAAACATTGGAGTGTCCGGAGTTAGGAACTGTCCGGAGTTAGGCGCACTTACCTTACTTAATTTGCCCATTTTTTTCTGTAGCTTGCGCTTTTTACCCATAGTTTTTAAATGCGTTTTATTACAAAAGTACTCTTGTGCGTATATCGACGGTTTTCCAAAATTCGGTCACATATGTGAAACCACATGGCATCACCTCGATCTACAGAATGTGTGATCAATAGTTCCAGTTATTAAAGTGATACAAAAATCCCAGTGTGTGTGTGTGTGTGTGTGTGTGTGTGTGTGTGTGTGTGTGTGTGTGTGTGTGTGTATGTGTGTGTGTGTGTGTGTGTGTGCGTTTCCATATCAACAAACAATACAGCAGCTCTATTCAGGTGTCATTAATGCAGAAAACGGCATCATAGACATATGTGTGTGTGGTGGATGGTATACCCGTACTGCTAAGCTCCACAAGTAACACATGCACCACTTGTCAGTGATGTGGCTACCAGTAGTACCCTATCCCTGGAAGGATAAGGCTTCTCCTTTTTTGGCTTTGTAAGCCAACAATGGGGTTCATATCATGCATACATATCATGTGCTATAGTGCAGTTTGCTACCCAGGAGCAGGTCCCCATTATTGCCCTTCATCTATCCATGCTCCAAGGGATCCACTTAACAGGCTGGTAAATGGGTCATTCAGTGCCCTTTAGATGGAAGGGTGACTTTCCAATAGGGATTGGGACAAGGATGAGAATGAATTCTTTGGTGTGATCTTTGAACAAGCAAAAGAAGAGAGAAAAGTGTTGCATGTGAGTGTGTGTATGTGTGTGTGTGTGTGTGTTACATACTCATAAAGACTATGTACAAGTAGCTGCATGTGCAGAAATATCAGAAAACCAGACATCTAATTGTGTATACATTTCAGCTTGACTGTTTGCTGTACACCACTATTGTGATTACCGTGATGAATAAGGAAAAGGGTAACAGGAAGACAGAAAATCCTACACAAGTTTACAGCTTCACACCATATCAATGCATACGTACAATTAATAACATACATATAAGGCAAATGATAAACCAGTATCAGAAACATGACATAGCTAATGACAACTTAAATGAAAAATACATGTACATATATATTGTATAAGCAGAGGGAAGTTTCGTGATGCTTTGTGCTTTTTTGCCAGTGATATCAGATGGCTTCATGGTACATCTGTGTATAATACATGTGGTACTAAGGTAAAACCATGTGGTTTACTGAGTGATCTCTTGTTGGTTTAGCTGATCAATGTACATATAGTGTGACTGTCTACAAGTAGGAAGTGTAGCAATATGTTTCCTGTTTTCCAGGCTAAATCCACGACTGAATTAGGGATTTAATGTCCACTAGTATATCTTCAAGTGTAGGTGACCTCTCTTGTTTTATTTCTATGATCCCTAATCGAACTTAAATTTTCTTATACTTGTTTGTTTACTTTATTGCAACATTATTATTACTGGTGAACTCACATTAGAACTAAAAAATGGTGCCAGGCCTATTGTTTTTGTCTGAATACGCATCTCAACTATCAATTACTGAAGTAATGAAGTAGCCAATATGCTTCGTTCTCAGCTATGTTCAGCCTGTTACTCAGCACTACAAATGAAGAAACACTAGGAGAAGAACCTCTACAATCAATCAGTCACAACAGAAAACTCAAACGATTCCAATCAAATGTAGAGAAGCCATTACGTGGCACTACGTTATGAATTGACACCTTGCGATATCAGCAAAGATAAATGGGACACAAAGGAGGACACGGGTAAGCCCATGCAGCATACACTGTATGTACTGCAGTATGCCAAAAGGCACCAGTCAGACTGGAGCGAGTGATAAAAGCAAGCCATAGCCTTAGCCATTATTGAGCTCCAGTTGTCTGAAGGCATCAGTCATTCAGTCCGGCAGTCAGTCAGGTATGCAGTGAGTCAGTAGAAAATTCCACAAAAAACTTTTGTAACAACTTTTTGGAAGTGTTTCAAGTCATACTGAAGGCACGTTTGGGCTTGGTTATACCTAATAAATACTGCTAAGATCTGCTGTGATGTGTTTGAGGAGCAACTAATCATCCTATACCGTCTAATGTCAATCTGGCCTACTCCGAGGGTCATCTCCTTTGGTAATGCTGCTATCTGTCCAGCACTTTGACAGCCAAGGCAGAGGACAGCAAGGACAGTCCATCTATCCCAGGAAATAATAAATAAAAATAATATAATAAAAAACATATTGCTATACACTTCCTGCTTGCACACACTGCATGTACATTATTGCTCAGCTAAACCAACAATGATCAAACAGTATACCACAACTTTGTCACATCCTTTATCACATGTATTCACAGATGTACCATGAAGCCATCTATTGTCAATAGCAAAATTTTATATCATATATGGTTGATTTGTCATGTACATTCTACAAATTGTACTATGGCTTCCTTTAACAATTTTCTGACCAAAATTAAGTATCGGAGTGGTTAAGGTATTTAAAACCTTGACTGGAGCAGGAATCATGAGATAAGAGTCAGTTAATCATCTCCATACGTATGTACAACCCCATACCTAGCAACTTGCTCACAGAGACATTTAATCAAACTGTTTGCATGGTGATGAATATGCATGCTAGCTTGTAAAAACATTACTATAAACTTGAAAGTCAGGGCTGCCAAGAGAAATCAAGGGGCACAGGGCAGTAACTGGAGCCCTTCAACTTAATTTCCTTATATCTGTGTACGAATTACCACGTGGATGCAGCAAAGAACAGCTATACAGGTGGATAAACCAAGCACACTTAGCATGCATGGCATAATCAAGCTAGGGTAGTCTGAGGCATGACCTCCCCCCATACCTTTCCCCTGCCAAGACAATTTACTAATGCTAAAATGTACTCTATACTTTATTGTCCATAAAAGTGATCAGTTATTAAATAAGTACATAGATTGTAATTAAGAAATGGTTCAGTATAGCGGTGGTGATCGTAGAGCTTACAAACAGGGAAGTAGGTGCACAGAATAGATGTGGCAGCATAAAAAGTAGAATTACAAGGGGGTCTATGAGTTACCTTCCCAAAAGCCTTAGGATTTCAGAATGGCTTTAAAGTGATGCTATGAAAAAGTTGAAGGTTGAATACAAGTATTAAAGCCTGGGGCAAATATGTACTTAACCATTTTTCATAGCTTAGCATGGATAGCATATGTATAATGCAAAATCAATGTATACAAAATGCACAAATAATTATACTAGCAGCTGTCAATACACGTTTGAACTATATCTTAACACATTATTAACCACACAAAATATGTCCCAATAGTAGAGCGGCTAAGCAACAAATTTTGATGAAATCGTTCACTTTGTGATAAAAGCACCAAATTTTCTGTGAAAGTTGAGTAACACCCCGTTCACACTATCCCGGGTTAGCCAGAGTGTTTTCAACTCGGGTTATTGAACTCAGGTTGGCACTTGTTCACACTACTGCATCTGACACGAGCTCGATAGTGCGAGCGCCGAATAATAATTAGCTAAGAGAAGCGCATGAGCTTTTGATTATTTAGGCGCTTAATAAAAAGACACTAGAATTGTAGCGAGGAAGTGTAGAACCAGCTGAAATAAGCCGTACAATGTTAGAGACACCATGTTTAAGCTAGTGGATGCTCCTTTCTCCAGGATTATTAACACGTCGTTCGAGCGTAATTGTCACAAAGTCTACTAGAACTACGGTACGTCATAGCCATTTTGAAGAACAGTTTTAGAACATAGAATATACTTGCTGTGTGGCCAACAGAAACAAGTTATATTGTTAACCTGGCTTGGCCAGCTCGGAATGCGTTCAGACTGTATGCTATCCCGAGTCAACTCAGGGCCAACCCGTGCCAGCCCACCTCTCCTTGTCGTGCCATGCTGGACCCAGTTCGGCACGGCTCGATTGATTCACACTCCAGTTTGTTTCAAGCCGTGCCGTGCTCTACCCGGGTTAGAGGGTAGTGTGAACGGGGTGTAAGGTATACCAAATCATTTGAGATACGGTGCCGCATCAAAATCATTGTCTTAGGGCATGTTTTGAAACTTTAAACTAGGTTATATGGCTGGTTGGGAAACCATACAAGTGCATTCAAAATCTTTATTTTTGCTTAAATAGCATGAACGTATCTCAAATTTATTATGATTATTATGATTAAAGTACTTGGTAAAGGCAGAGCTGTATACCAGAAGGCCTTATAAAGTCTACTGTATGTGACACATCATCCTACCACAAATCACATAGAACTGATGAATAAAATAATGTAGATATGAGGAAGTAAGAAACTTTCCCTAGTAATTCAATCACTCACTGAATAGGAGAAAGGGAAGCCATTATGAGTTCACTTTACAGCAAACACAGTCATGAGACAGAACTCTAACTGATATATACATAGTACCATACACACAAATCAAATTAACACCACAAGTTTTATCCCATACAGTTACACACACAGCCAATTACAAACCAGGTACTATTTGTGACTGTGCTCAGGGAAAAACAGTATTATTGTCTGCTTAAAAGTATTGAGAAATGGCGGCTTTAAGCATTTAACGTGTTGTAGTTTGCCAATGGCTAAAGCTACATGGACTAAATTTTCACACATTTTACAGGAATTCCTTACCTTCCAGAGCATCCACTGTACAAGTAGCCAACACCTAAGTTTCCCAACATTTTAAACATTTTTAAACTCTACACTGACTGTATCAGGCAAGCTCCAATGGGTGGTGGGTGGAGGGGAGGGCAAGAGGTCATTTACAAAATGAAAGAGCGGTGCGTAGCAATGAATTAGGCCAGATTATGGGCCATTCAAGTCTCAAAATGACAGGAAATTTACAGCACAGGTCTTAATTTAATACCACACAGTTGCACAGACATGTACAGCCATCCCCAGAGCTCCATTAAGGCCCCTGGAAACTCATACAGCTTACCTCTGTGCTTGGGAAAACAGCCAGCAAAAGTAGACTACTCAAGCCTAGGTGGTTTTGACTGTGAAATTTGATAGTGAATTAATATAGCTTTGTGTTCATGGTGAAAAATCAAATCTGCTGTCATGGATGAATTACACTCCAACAGTATGCACATTCATACGTATCAACCACAATATGTGACCGAATTTTGGAAAACCGTCGATATACGCACATCAGTACTTTTGTAATAAAACGCACTTTAAAACTATGGGTAAAAAACACAAGCTCCAGAACAAAATTACATAAGTTTTTATCACCTCGCTGGTGGGTGAATTAAGCCGCTAATGGATAACTCCTATGTTCGCCTGTCCATGGGGAGTACAAAAATCTTTGTTTCATCTCCATACACGAAAAGATTCCAAAGTTACAGACGTTTGTTTACGTTGCAGTGATGAAAGAATTTACCTACGATCGTTTTTCAGTGAGTTTGCCTACCTTCTCAAACACAGAAGCATGCCCGGGGAAAAATACCTTGGTGGATGCACAAATTCATGGCAAACACAATGAGCCAAGATTCAATTCCGTATGTCATTGTATCAGTAAGTTATTATGGTTTATGTAAGCGCCTGTAGATTCTTTTCTCGATAGCTTCTGTACATATCAAATTATTTGCTCGTCCGGCTGTCTAGTGCTGTATTTCCAACGTTGCTTAACTTAGGAAGCTGAAACTTGGCTAGTCCATTCCTCTGTCACTGTAGAAAACAAAGAACAAATAAAATGCATCTTGAAAATTGTGTGGATATCGACGGTTTTCTAAAATTAGGTCACATATGAAATCAGATATAGCTATCAAAGCTCAGGCTTGTCTGCCTAAGGCATACAATTACCAACAATGGTAAGTTTCTTACACTATCCCAATTAATGACACAATAGAGAAACTTTCATACAGGTACATACATGTAGTTGATGTACTTGTAGTTTATGAACAAACCTAGACATGTGCATTTGTGGCTTCACAGGTACTATACATTGAGAAGGGTAACTATGGCAGAAGACTTACAGCCTGTTTACACTAGCCACCTAGTTTAAACTATCTCGAATCAGAGTGATTTCCAAGTTAGTGTAAATGCATACCACATTGAATTGAACTGCTCTGAAATGAGCCTGTGGGTCTGGTTTGCTCCACTTACCCAGCGTAAAAAGTTGCCAGCCTGCAGTTCGATTTGGCTTTAATAAATAGAGTAAAGATTTGGAGAACTACAGCTAAAATGGTGACTGTAATGATGAAATGAAGCAACAGAGAAGTATTTAGGTAATGATACAGAAAGACAACCTCAAGAACAACATAAGGACTAAAAAACAAACTGGTACGAGTGCAAGTGAATAGTAAATTTAACTCCACAGGGTTGAAAGATTGTCACCAACACTTAACACTTGATCATGCCAACAATAATAGAGAGCAGAAATCCTTCAACTCTCTACTTCAATGAAAAATTATTAAGTTTTTTTTTTTGCTGATTGGAGCAATCTCGGCCTTCATATTTATAAATACCGCTCAAAGCAATCTCATCCATAGCAGTCTATAGTATAAACAGGCTGTTAGTCAATGGTATACATATTGTGTAAAATGTTTGCCTCACTACCAATTGCTATGTAAGATTACGTACACTATACATGTATACTATATGTACTGTACATATATTTTGTAACCGGCTATAGCAAGTACAGTATTTCTTGCCAAATCTGTCAACAAAAATGGTTCTCTCTGACAAACTGGTTGCTTCATCCTTGAACGTACATACTATATGTAATGTGTAGTTTTAAGTTACATTGGAATACAGTTCATAGCAAATTCCATTACTAGAACACCTGTGCATGTCCTACCCCACCCCCTTTCATCCTATACTAGAGACGTTTGATTACTACTTCCATGGACTACTACTGCATATCTCTCAGATGTCTCACTAACTGTAAAGCCATGGAGGCTTGACAACTAACAAGCAATACATACGAAGCAAGGAATTCACAGATAAAGTACTATAATTTAAGAATGTAAGTTTATTACTGAAAGCGTAATGTACCAGTACACTAGCTCTAGATTGTTATTTTGAACCACTTCACATCACTTCTGGATTCAGCCTAAGTCTAGATTTCTGTAACCTTTATTTCTTGTTGAACACTATTCTGGCTAGGTAAACTTAATCATAGTATATTATTTGTCATGAGCTGTTTGAGAGCTTACAGTAAATACATAATTATTCAAATTACACTTTATTGTAAGGTCAATCCACTGCATAAAAGCACCATTATATAAACTGAGCCCCTTGCATGCAAGCCCCTCAACTAACTAAATCTGCAAGCCCCTCAACTAACTAAATCTGCAAGCACCATCAGGTTGTTGCTGTTTAGTGTTGCAAACCCATATGGAAAACTGGTTTTAACAGGTATTGTCTAGTTCAAGCCAATTATTGGCTACAAAGCCTTTAAACCAGTTTTGCCCACCCACTTGGTAAACCATAAATGTGACCCAGTCTGACAAAACCGGGCTTATCGCCTATTTAAAAGTATCGAGTAATGCTGGTTTTAAGTATTTAGTGTGTTGTAGCTCGCCAATGGTTGAAGCTATGTGTACCAAATTTTCACACGTTTTACACCAATTCCTTACCTTCCAGAGAATCCACCGTGCAAGTAGCCAACAACTAAGTTTCCCGCCATTTTAGATAGTTTTTAAACCAAGGTTAACTGTATCAGGCAAGCTGCAAATTGGGTGGGAGGCGAGGGCCCTGGAAGGAGGGCAAGATGGTGTTCAAAAATTGAAAAGGAAGGCCAAGGGATGGATTAGGCCAAGTTTGGAGCCATTGAGGTCTCAAAACTGGCTTAAATGAAAGGAAATTCACAGCAGAGGTAGTTATTCAACACCACAGAGCTGTACAGCCACATACAGTCATTCCCAGGCTGACCACAGCTACATTAAGGCCCCACACCACACGTACGGATCGCCACTGTGCTCAGGAAAAGCAGCCAGCAAAACCAGACCACTCAAGTCTAGCTGATATTAAATGTGGAATTAGATAGTTTATTCATGTAGCTGTGTGGCCTGGGTGAAAAATCGAATCTGCTGACATGGACGATAAGACCAGTTTTCTCAGACTGGGTCACAAATTACCCCTGCTGACAAATGTTAACATCATAACATAATCTCAAAGCATGTGTAAACATGTGATTGTAATAACTGTTATTGTAAGACAGGATGTTGATGGTCATTTTGGTACCACCCTAAGGCTTCCAACAGGCATGTTTAGTACCATAATGTCTGCAAATTTACAATCAGACAATAACCTGTCAATATCCAATTATTCACCTTCCAATAACCAGTTTTAGTAAACTCTGCAGGTTCACAGCACTATTGCATCATGATGTAAACACATCACATACATACCATGTACACATCATCAACCAAAGCTCAAACTTTTTGTACACAGTTTCTCCAGACTTTTTGTGGGTCGGGCGTCGCGACTACTAACTCCTTTTGCAAGCCTTCAGTATTGTTGAACTCACAGAGTACTGAATCATTATTAGCCAGACACTAGCAGTTGACAAAAAAATGAAGCATTAAGTGTGATACTTGTGACAAAGCAATGACTTATCTAGGATACTTTGCATACAAAATATTAGCCTGATTGATTGAAGCAATATACGATTATGAGGCCAAACTATATTAACCAATAATCAAATAATTCAAAATGGCTCGTAACCCTACAATTAAGGGCACATTCTTTTCTACCAAACTCTGCTGTACGTACCATCAGTCTGAGGTTACAACTGTGTGTTGACAAATTAATGATTTAACAGGAGACTACATCAGTTAGAAAAACTGTTTTTTTAGCAGTGCCAAACAAATGGCATACAGAAATTACAAACACAACAAAGCAACAAAAACATATACAAAACACAACACTAACATGGAAATACAACACATGGAAAGTACAGGAAAATTACAATTTCTTAAAAGTAGATTTAAAATCCAATAGACCATTTATTCCACACAATGCAGGGGGTAAGTTATTCCAAATCACTGCTCCATGGTACCATTTTTCCCAATGTTAGTGTTAGTTTGTGGAATAAACAAATGATGCTTATTACACCCACTACATCCTGTATATACCTCCGAATTGATAAACCAATCCCTCAAAAAAGACGGACAAAGTTTGTGTATGACTTTAAACACTTGGACTGCTGTATGAAATCGACACCATTCCTTCAGTGTAAAATTGACAAATGAGCTACATGTGGAAATACTCTGCAGGAAACAAAAGCGCAGACGTTCATGTAGTACACAGAAGTCATCGTTTTCAGTTTAGCTACTACTGATTTATAGTAGCTAAGTAGCTGTTTTTATTAATTAAAGATGTCACTTTGTTAAAAAAAAACCAGCAAAATAAGTGGGGTATATTTTATTTGTATGTGATAGTTTAAAGGGAGTACTTTCGAGAGTACTTTATTGTCTTTGACTTTCGCTGATGGTGTTTTCCCAGTATAATACAAAAATCTAATCAACGCACACCACATCACAACAAAATCAACTTTACAGTGCAACACGAGCACTAATATAACTGTTACAAATTCGAACGAACGAAGAATGTCCACATACCTGGGGGTATTGCAAAGACGTGATACATAAACTGTGCGCGGATCTAGGCGGTATTACGTCACGTGATTCCCACTCACATCCCAGTCAATAAAAGCGGCAATTTGCCGTTAATCGGTCTTCATAAATTACAAGGATTGGACTATGATGGATGAGCTGCAACGATTAAGTGCCAGCAAAGGTAAGCGGCACGTCTAGCTAATTACAATCTGTCATTTTGTAGTACGTAGCTACAGGTTTATAGCTACGTGGTTTAGCTAATAGCTAATCATTATCAGCGCTGTTCAACTAGCTAGCTATAGTATTATGTGGCTTTTATTAAATTCCTGTTGCTAATAGAAGATTTTTAAAGGGAAGACTGCTCAGTATAAAAATACTGCTTTTCAGCAGTATTCTCGCGAGAATGATAGCATTTCTCGCGTGGCCAAATCACTTTTCTCCGGTTTTTATCATTTGGTAGGGAGAAACTAACATTTCTCCCTCGGCATGTTGTTTTGTGACCTGGTTCTATTGGGGGTACTTATGGAGATTTTTTTTTTAAATTTCAGATAATGGAGTACTAGCGTAAGCAATCAATTATCGACCGACGTCTATTATTGGCCAACTCGACGTCTATTATCGTCGTATTGAATCCGGATTCAAAAACGGAATTTAGCAACCTCGTGCTGTGTTGTTTTGCTGTTATAGCAGTTTAAATCAACTTCTGTCACGTTGTATTGTTGGTGAATGATGACAGGTTTGTTTCTGACTTATTTTGTATGCAGTAGTTTGTTATTCTTGGCATGAAAATGGTATTAGTAGCGTACTGAACTTATCCGTGTTTTTTCTGTTGTTGTAGTGCACATTGACCCTTGCATACAACATTCAACGTAAGAGACTGACTGCAGTAATTCAAAAGACTCTAGTAATTGACTCTACCGGAATAATCACCCTTCCCAGTGGAATAATGTTTGTTTACACATATACGCGTCTGTTTACGAAGAAGTCACCCCTGATAGGACTTGGAATTCGTGTCCTTTGTACTGTTGAAAGTAGTTTTAACCACGGTAGATTAGTTGCTGTAGAGAGACAGCCATTTCTGATCATTTATGTGGGCAAAGAAGATGGAAGCAGGGGCGTAGCCAGACTTTTGGTGATGCCAGGGCCTAGCTGTAAGCTGAAGACCAAAATGTAAAGTGGAAGTTCGTGGGGGAAGGCCTGGGTGCTTCCCCCCTAGACCACGTCTGAACGAAAATCATGCATACACAAAATGTGCCCTTAGGCAGTAACATTCAAAGGTGCCGTTTGTGCATCTAGCTAGCTAAAACCTACACACTGCTGTTTATGCAGCTTATAGAAACTATAAATCTATTGTAGCTAATACTAACTTAATCTTCACTTCCAGACCGTGACAGCCAACTTCAAATTTTCTAGTACATGGGAACCCTCCACACACCGAGTTATACTTCCTTCCAGATATACATTATTCTCGGCCGGTCCTCCTGTTGATGGTCAGACTTAGCTTGTACTCCAATGTATTCGAGACATCACGTGCCCACAACATGTGACAAATAAACAAACCTTTCATCAGATAAATACAGTCTATTTCAGGTTGGTTGTCCATGTAAGTCAAATGCAAAAATATCACATGAATAGAACTAACCAATGAAATTTCACACCAGGTGGATGGCGCTAGTTTAAACTGATGGCTGCTGATCTCATTGGCTACTTTCAAGGACGTGACTTTTAATACTTTGTTTCTCTAGTCAACCAACCGGAAGTAGACTGTATAGCTACATCAACTATTCACAGTTTGTGCTCACCTGACACATGTATAACACGACCATTCAAGTTTATCGCAGCTGCTGCCTTGTAATATGTCTGCCTCAACCACTCAACACTCTCGCCATTTCGACCATGCTCACATGCGCTACTGATCATGAGATGCAACAGATCTCGATGATTTGCAATAGCTCAGCATTAATGCAATGCGACCCTCAAGAGTAGTACAGAGGAGCGCTAGTGTGCAAATAGCTACCGGAGAGCTCCAGGGCTGTAAGACTTGATGTGATTTTTAGTTTAAATATTCTGCTTCTGAAAGGGGGTTCATCCGAACCCTCCCTCCCTTCCTGGCTACGCCCTTGATCTCCCCTCCACCAACTTCGCCTCTTTATTTATAGCTACATACGTAGCTTGCTACACTGCTTCTCTGAATACTGAGATTGATATATCTCGATCTGACTGCTCTATTAGAGTACCTTGAATTATTGATGCCCGGGTGGCCCGGGTTCTGGCTACGCCCCTGGACGAAAGGACCCTCTATAACAGTTGGAAGTGATGAGCATGGAGATACATAGGAGGAAATAACTTAGAAGGCTTGGAGAATCAAAGTAAAGTCTTATAAGACTATCTAAACAGCAGGAGAATTGATTACAAAAGCAAGGAAGTGTTTGTAAAATAAATTACACCCACTTTCAGGTACCGTTGACTACAGTACACTTGGTTTTAGAGGTTGGAGGCTTGTCACATGCTGTCAAGTGTTGAAGATATGTTACACTACTCTGAAGCAAGGTGTACATAGTGAATAAGAATCCCATAGACAGTGGATAGAGGTTGTTGGTTATTATTTAGAGACGAAGAGCTTGTATGGCATTGGTTACATTGCATACCATACAGCAGGAAGCAAGTTAGCTATGGCTCTTCACAGTGGCACCAGGATTACTGTGCTGACCTTTGTAACATCCTGGATGAAATATTTGTGCTGTGTAATTTGTTTTAAAATGTGTTTAAAGCATTAAAATACTGAAGTGTATGTTTTATTAGAAATTGATTTAACTGTATTTCAAAAATCGTGCACAAAACTTACTTGAAATTTTTTTGGAATTACAATTAGTACTGGTAGACTATTTTGTACTATGGGCAAGATTTAGTTTCGAATTGTGTGGGAATGCCAAGCGAAATACCTCAAACCGGTCGATAATTGATGTACACAAGTTAACGAGTGGATGATAAATGACGTTGGCGGTCAATAATTGTTGCCATACACTGTGTCTTTGGCCGGATGCTACTGAAGAATGCCATAACCTGGGGAGCTGGTATGTTGTGGACGCCTAGGGTATTAAATTGCCTATCGATGGGTGTAAAAATTTGTGCATATCTCGTTCCAAACGAGAATCCAGTAGGTTGGAATGCAACCTGGCCGATAGTCAATTGCTTACGCTATAGTGCTTAACAATTTTTGAATTATCACAGCACACATCTGTATAAATTTCTCCACCTTGCTCAGTTGACATTAGGGTAATGTTACATATATTATGAAGGTTTTGATATGTAACTTTCGTGCTAAAGAATGTTTTGGGTGAAATATTTCTGAATGTCTGCATGGCTAGTTTATATGCAAACACATGCATGCATGACTGTAACTAACCACATACAGTGTATGCATGCTGGGGGATAACTGATAGTTAATGATGTATCTTCTAATACATAGTGATGGACGGAATACACATAATTTCAGTACACTAGTTTATGGTGGTGAGAAGTTTTATGGTTAAAGTCTGTCAATCACATTATAGTGGCACCTATATGACTTGCCATGTTGCATGACATTTCCTTTTCACATTACATAAAGGAGATTAAAGAGATCCCCTGCCTTTACCCACACACTTTGTAAACATGTATGGTACATCCTGTGATTGCATTATCATGTATTGTGTAATGGAGAACGTGGAAAAATAAAATACCAGAATTTTATTGGTTACTTACATGCAGAGATCTAAATATCCTGTAGATCCCTTTTCATCTCAACAGATCCCTTTCTATGGGATGATACAAACACAGCATGCAATTATGCACTTGTAAACATTAGCAAGGCATGGGTGTTTAGCTGGATAATTAATGGGCTTGTTTCTACTAATTTTCTCATGTTAGTGTATATAACAATGAGTTGTGGTCTAAATCTGTTAGACTTCAAAACAGAGGAACTTACCCTTTGGCCCTGCATGTAGTAGTGCCCCAACACAATGTAGGCCTTTGGGTTGCCAAATTCTATAGAATCCTAATGTTTTGAAGTCTATAATGTACTGCATTTATAACAACCAACGTACAGAGTATTCATGTTAATTGTCCATATATAAATTACCTATCTACACATAATTATATGTTATGTAGGTACTGCAACACCCAAATTACATGAACTGTTGAATGTTACACCTAACTTTGCATATTATTGGAAAGATATTGGAGTTTTTCTTAAGATTCCACCTGAAGATTTGAGAGTAATTGACAAGGATGGTACTGGGAAATGCAGAGAATGTTGCAACCACATGTTGGATATATGGCTTGAAACCACTCCAAGTGCATCATGGTCAAAGTTAGCAGAAGCTGTAGAATCTGCAATGAAGCCTGAACGTAAGAGAATTTAATATTTCCCACTGATTACAAATATGGTTACTGTATGTGCATGCGTGTGTAAACAAATGGAACACATCTGTTCATCGGACTTTCATATAAGCTTTAAACCCAAAACTACTACTAATCCTATAGATTCTTGAATTCCCTAACAGAATCCTCACTCTAAGACAATGCAAAAATACTGTCACACAGTATCTCCTTTACCGCACTACTAGCTACATGTTTTTTATCAAAATGCAAAGAATGAATGTTAAATTTATAGTTTCATTATTGAAAATATTGACAGTCTGAGCACAAGAGACCAGACTATCCAAGCAGCTATAGTTCCAGCTATGTGTACAGTTTTCAGATACTGTATGAGTGGCAACCTAACTGCTGTATTACATTATAGAGCTAACTAAAAGATAAAGCTGAAGATAATACTGCTTCAACTTTTGCAGTGCTTGTTTCTGCAATAGAGATTAGATGTCGAATCGCACTGACAAAGATGTGATGACTATGAAATTGTATTTTAAGTACATTGACAAATTCCATTGACAATTCAGTTAGAGTACTTGACTGCTTTATAATCTCTTTTCATGATGGTAACCCATCCCCACCAACAAATTATATGGTATTGCATACATTCTGTTGATGTAGGCAGTAGGGAAAGCAGTACAGTTGTTTCTAAAACTTCAAAGAGTATTAAGCTACTGTACGTAGTTACTATTTAACAATGGGGTAACGACTGACAACCTTATCTACTGGAAAACTGTTGTATAAAGTTTATCAACAGTTAATATTGCATATACATTCAATCAAAACAGCCAAGTTGTGAAAAAGTGTGGAAAAGGCCAGGGTGAAAAAAGTAAAATGAAATCTGTTAGCCAAGAAATGGCTGCAATAATGCCAATTGCAATCGTTTTTAATGATTACACTTATCATCAAAGTGACTGGCATTTACATCATTACAGCCATTTCTTGGCTGCCACCTTTGATTTTACAAAAATTTCATCCTAGGGGGCCACACACTTTTCACAGCTTGGCTGTTTTAAGTTTAGATGTCACTTCTTTTTGTAATTATATGTCCCAAAGGAGATTGGGGCTGACCTTTATTCTTTACTGTAGAAATTGAATAATTTTTAAACACAAATTATTGCTGTGATAAATTATAACACATTTCATGCAGAACTCTCTTGTTTTAGCACATCACAGATTCTGTACTGGCCCCAGGTGACTAGAATTGTAGCTGAACTCTCTTGGGTTACTTGCAATGTAGCTGAACTCAGGCTTGTAAGTAGTAGAACTCTTGGCTGGATTACTTGTAATGTGGCTGAACTACCTACAGGCCAGGAGATTTGTTAAAAAAATTGAGCTCTCTACAGGAAGACTTGTAATGTACATTACAAGTCACCCAGTAGAGTGCTTAGCTACCACACAAGTCACCCTTTAGAGAGTTCAGTTACTTTCCCAGTAGAAAGCTATCATTGTGTTATACTTAATATGCATATATATGAGTTTTACAACTGTAAATATATTCATAAAATATAATCATTATAAGCTGAACTCACTACTGAGTGACTTTTTGCATAGCTGAACTCTCTACAGGAAGACTAAATGTAGCTGCAGTCTCTACTGAGTGACTGGTAGCTAGGTGACTTTTATGTAGCTGAACTCTCTACAGGGAGATTTTTAATGATCAGAAGTTGCAGTTTTTACTGATGTGGCTGAACTTTCTACTGGATGACTTGTAATTAGTTGAACATGCAGTTGAATTCTTAGCTGAGTGACTTGTAAGTAACCGAACTCTTTGCTGGGTGACTTGTGATATGACTGAACTTTCTACAGGGAGACTTGTAACATAGCTGAGCTCTCTACAGAGAGACTTGTTACACTAGCTGAACTGACTACTGGAAGACTTGTTACACAACTGAACTCTCTACATGGTGACTTATTGTAGCTGAACTCACAGGGTAACTTTTAATGTAGTTGAACTTTCTACAGTGTGACTTGTATTTCTCTTCAGGTAACTTGTAACATACAATTAGCTGAACTTTGCAGGGGCGGATCTAGGATTCATAAAAGGGGGGGGGGGGGCTAACTCAAGGTACTAATCTCTTGGGTAGAGGTAGCGAAGCACACTTCCCAGCTTGTGAAGCATGCTGGAACTAGGGGCATGCCCCCCCCCCCCCCCCCCTCCCAAGGAAAATTTTGAAAAGTAGATGCTAAAACACTACAATTTGGAGACATTTCCACATAAAATTCATAATATTTTCTGCCTGTAGATATTTTATATACTGCCTTTAGATTATAGGTATGGCTCTCTGAAGTATTTTGCTAATGGAAAAGTTTGGGTAGGTACAGACAACCAAGTACATGATGCACCCCTCTCACAACTGCACAACACTGAATAGGTGCATGTTAGAATAATAATGTTGAAAGTGGAAAATTTTGAAATTTGAACAATACAAGATTGAATCTGAGAGCATTTTCAATGGAAATTGTGAACCTGAATTAAGTATTGTCATACATCAAGACTCACGGTAGTGAGTCGCGCGGCCAAGAAACTACAAAGCGCACGCCCAATTAAAAGACGCGCGGCCACTACTGTAAGTTATTTACGTGTAGGGCCGGTTTTGCAATATTAGTCCTAAATTATGCAACATCTCTCAATAGATTTGTATTGCGTTACGTGATAAAAAATCTTTAGGAGTCGTTATCATCATCATCATCATCATCATAGTTTCTTGCGACCTCGCTAAAATAAAAAAAGTAATCATCGCAAAATAAAAAATAGGCGTATTTCACTTTATTTCTCTACCTTATGTTAAAACTACTGTCATGTTATACCAGTCAACCAGTCAACATAGCCGTGTTTGTATAGTCCATCTAGCACTGACATTATCCAATCCTGGTTTGTCTATACACGTATTTTCTTAAATCAACCTCTAATCCCTACAATAACTTTTAAAGACACGACGTGGACACAAACTCTAATGCCTGATAAACAAGTTGTGACAGCGTGCTGAACCGTAAGTTCCCTAGGGATGGCATTTTAAGCAGAAATCTTTTAAATTCCATTTAGTACCACACCCCATGCGAGCGTTTATAAATCGCCAGTTGTCTTATGGTTTGAAGAACAAAATCACTAGCGAAGGTGCTTTAAGCATACTCTTCAATTCTCTGTTTACATGTAATTTTTAATAGATTAACCACAAAGGCCGATAAGGTGAATAAAAAAGGAAAATAAAAAAAATAAAAAAAGGTAACAAGCCTTTAGAGGTTACCACCTCTATGTAGTGTGTACCGTGTAGCTTGTGTTGTGGCTTTCAATAAGTATTATGTACACACAAATGGTGCAACAAAGTTTTGTAATGGATTGCTCGAATGTGGTTGGTGGTGTTGTGGCTCGAATGTGGTTCGTGGTTTGCCAGTGACCATGTATGAGTTGGGGTTGGTCCACACAACTTCCACAATATTCAAATTTCATGATGGCCATGATAATTTCTTGCCATATGGTAAACATACAACAATGTGTAACAACGTTAATTAACATCACATCAAGACTTGACTAAAAATAGTTCCGACAATAGTGATGATTTCTTGTATGTCAGCATGACGATACTGAGACCTGTAAAAGAATAAGCAGGCACTGAAGTTAACCTTAAATTAAACACTCATGCAACTGGCCTGGAACATCGGTCGCAACACCAAAAACACTTGTTTCGATATCTGATGACACAATCCAGCAGGCACTGAATTAAAACAGAATGTACAAAAAATCAATATGCCGGGCTGTGTCAATAATAGCATGGATAATCAAAATGAACAAAAATTATATCCCAGGCTAAGTGAATGAATAACATAACTGTTGGGTAAGCATGTTAAACCAGAACATTAAGACTTTAGTCAAACCAGAACATTAGGACATTAGTCAAACAAAAGTACGCTATCACAACTTGGTCATAATACAATGTTTGTACCACTGGACTTCACACTGGTTGCCCAAAAATTGTGCCATTCCGGGACAACAGCATAATATTACGAAACAAATAGTTACTACAACACAGAAGGCTTACTGTTGCACTGTCTACACTGATATACCATAATTTAAAAACATGACAGGTGGGCATTAAATACAATACACTTAATATCTTGGTACTAGGAAAAAATCACTAACATCACAACATGTAAACTGACCTGGAAATTAACACCCTTGATGCCACTACAGTCTACACTGGATACTTGTTCGATCCCATCAACACTATGCCTGATACATCTGAGTAGACTGACCTGCAAATTCACATCACTAGTATACAGTGATAATTGATAACTACAAAAACAACAATTGCAATAATACAATTCTTCTGTACGTCAACTGACCTGAAATCATGACACTCAATACTGAGACCTGTAAAAGAATAAGCAGGCACTGAAGTCAACCTTAAATTAAACACACATGCAAACTGACCTGGAACATCGGTCGCAACACCAAAGACATCTGTTTCGATATCTGACGAAACAATCCAGCAGGCACTGAATTAAAAAGAGAATGTGCAAAAAATCAATATGCCAGGCTGTACCAATAAAGGATGAATAATCAAAATGAACTAAAATTATATATCCCATATGCAGGTTAAGTGAGTAACATAACTGTTGGGTAAGCATGTAAACCAGAACATTTGGTCATTAGTCAAACAAAAGTACGCTATCACAAACTGGTCACTGATAATTGATAACTACAAAAAGAACAATTGCAATAATACAATTCCTCTGAATGTCAACTGACCTGAAATTCATGACACCTGTATCTTTGTTCCTGCATGGTCTCAACTTACATATGTACCATGATCACATTCAACTGCTAGTGGATAAACCAGTATGACCAGATGGCCTGCAAAAACCAACAAGCAGGTGTTAAATACAATACACATACCTAAAGCCTGGAATATGAAAAATATTATATAAGCATTATTCCACACTGATATAGTAATAGATTATAGGATGTTGTGGAACTTGCCTAAACGTGTAAACTTGAACATGAGGACAACTGCATAATCTGGACACTTGGAATTGTCCAATACCTGATGAACCGCAAGTAGGTACTAATGACATTCACTTCAACATTTTATTCCAGCTGGGTGAATCTCTTGTAAGGGAGTAAAAAGGTGTTTATTTTCCACCTGCAACCAAAGTTCTACATTTCTGTGGTTGGGTGTACATAAACTGACCTGGAAAATCAGTATGCCATAGGGGTATGGAAATGGTTCCTTTCCTTCTGTTGTGACATTACTTACAGCTGACTGGTAAATGCTCATCGATGTCCCCATGGACCCCAACAATGAGTATACCAATAACTTCACAAGTTGGAATGAATTTCCTTTCAACATGTGGTGGAATGAATTTCCTTTCAACATCTGGTGGACAGGTCCAAAAACCCTATTGCACAAACACGGTGAATCAGTGTGTGGCGATGTGACACGTTGCACAAACTTCACTCCTCGTTTCGTTAGCATTCAAGACCGGCATATATCATAGAGTCCCTCAGTATTCTTGCCGGACTCTTACTTTTTCAAGCGTTGCTCAAGCGATGTAGTTTCTCACGAGGGGCTCGAGTTTCTCAGTAAAGTCGAGCCGATTAAAGTACGCCTCACCGGACCATCCAGTTACATTCTTAAACCATTCAATTTAAAACCACGTATCATGAGTGTCCGCTTAAGGTAATTAGGGACTTTCCACGAGATTTCCCCTAAATAGATCACGTGTTAGTTGTCAATCTGGTGGATTCTGGTGGTATACATGGTTCAACAATGCGGTAAGTGTAGTATAAGCTGTCAATGAATAATTTTTTGTGCACTGCTAAACTAAGTTATTTTTGTGTGATAAGCATGCTTGAGGAAGGGTCTGGGGGACGAGACTAATGTTTTGACAGCAGTTGATGGACAGCAGTTGATGATGGCCAGGTAAAGAACTGCGAGAAGAACTACTATGATAGTATGATAGTAGGGAAAAATTCCCACCCCTATAGCTCTGCCTAGGGGCATTAACTAGCATTATCCACAGCTACTGTATTATGTTGCCGATATGTACATTCAGGCCAAGAATAAAGGTGAAAGTGGTAGTAAGGCTCAATCCTATTATTCTGCTGAACAGGCAAGGGAGTCTGGGACTCAGGGGACATGTTCCCTCAGGAAAGTACAAGTACTACAACTTTTTTGTTTTAATTGCTTCATCAAGTATAAAACTTTCAGTCAAAAGGTGATGATCGAGCTCTGGTCTTATGCACTGGTTGGAGTGGTTGTATCGATACTGCACTGTGACATCCTTGAGGGGTTAGTGCTGGCATTGTCCATGGCAATACTATTCCATCTCCCCGAGTCTTGATGATTGAGTCCTACATTCCTTTCTCTGCTGCTCCAATCCTGAAGTTGTGACCACAGTCAAAAGGTGACGATCGAGGCTCTGGTCTTGCATCTATACTGTACTGCAACACCCTTGAGGGGTTAGTACCGGCATTGTCCATCGCAATACTGTTCCATCTCCCATATACAAGTATTGATGGTTGAGTCCTCTATTCCTTTCTCTGCTGCTCTAATCCTGAAGTTGTGACCAAAATATTAAAAAATGGTTATAACATGATAAATGATTATGATGATAACAATTACAAATGTATTTATAGCTGTGTAGCAACTGTGAACTAATTAGGCACTTGCAATTTTAATTAGGTGTCTGAAGCATTTAACATGCACAGATATGAGATATATTCATGACGTGCAGGCAGTAAAGATAAATTTACTCTAATAGAACAGTCATACTACACCGTAAATTCATACTTCTGAATTTACGGTGTTATGAAACAATCATTATTATGTATGGATTTTACTGACTCTCCAAGATAATATTCTGCATTAATGTTAATTGCTCATTTCCAAAAAATTACCTTTTAAACCAAATGTAGAGTCTATCACTGACAAAAATCAGTGATATCCACCCCAAAAACACCTTCGCTGTAAAAAAGGCGCGCCCAAGAAACTACAAGTACCTGGAACCCAATGTAAAAAAACAAAAGAAAAATCAGCTTAGCTGAAGTGAAAAGTAACTGGTAACTTAAAGAGCTGATATCTGAAGCGGCCAAGAATACAATTACTAAAGTTTAATCCATGCAAGAACACCTTGGCTATAAAACAGGTGTATACATGAAAGTAACTGGCAACTGAAATGGCTGATATCTGAAGCGGCCAAGAATGAATGGTCATATACAACTAATTCAAAAATTTAACACTGAACCTTTATAATTCAGCTGTGTTCTATATTCACTCTTGCTGCATCGTAAAGTAATTTCTTTTAACTCTAATTGGCTGGTAATTTGGCCGCCTTTTTTTTGCTCTATTATACTGACTATTAAAAAAGGCGGCCAAATTACCAGCCAATTAGAGTTAAAAGAAATTACTTTACGATGCAGCAAGAGTGAATATAGAACACAGCTGAATTATAAAGGTTCAGTGTTAAATTTTTGAATTAGTTGTATATGACCATTCATTCTTGGCCGCTTCAGATATCAGCCATTTCAGTTGCCAGTTACTTTCATGTATACACCTGTTTTATAGCCAAGGTGTTCTTGCATGGATTAAACTTTAGTAATTGTATTCTTGGCCGCTTCAGATATCAGCTCTTTAAGTTACCAGTTACTTTTCACTTCAGCTAAGCTGATTTTTCTTTTTGTTTTTTACATTGGGTTCCAGGTACTTGTAGTTTCTTGGGCGCGCCTTTTTTACAGCGAAGGTGTTTTTGGGGTGGTATTAACTACACAAGTAGATGAATGAAGCCCTTTAAACAGACCAATTCATTTCATTGCATGTATAGGTGCAGGCAGATTTGGAAAAATTCCATAACAGAACCAACTACATGTTTCCAGTGAATGTTCTATTAGAGTAGTTAGCTGACTGCTCTATTAGAGTATTTCGATCTTGTAAACCTCCAATGCTGATTCGGGTCCTTGTTGCATAAATTTTAGCATAAATCCACTGATAATACCTTGGAAAGACGTTTATAAGGTGGTTTTATGAGTATTTGTATTATTAGTGATCATATAATTATGCTAAGACAAAATTTCATTATAATACTCAGCATATTGATCAAGTAAGGCCTAAATATGAAGGGGGGGGGGGGGGGGGCTTCAGCCCCCAAAGGCCCCCCCTGGATCCACCCCTGCTTTGTATAGGATGGCTTGTACCTCAACTTAAATCTCTGCAGGGTGACTTATGTGACAGAGCCGGAGGAAACGGTCTGGCCAGTCAGGCCATAGCCTGACTTAATGTCTACATCATCATGCAAGCATTGTGATATAATGCTGGAAGAATACTTACATCATATTGTTAAATCCTTCCCCGTGATAATTAGTCATTTAAAGATCCAAACACTCTAATAGAACAGTCACCTTAATAGAGCACTCAGGTATTCCCCGATTTATTAGTCAAATGCTTTATGAAGCCAGCAAATAAGAAATATAAATGTGACCGGATTTCATATAACAAGGCTTCCACACACACAAAATCAAACTTACGATTTTACCAGAAATGGATTGCTGGTCTAATACACTATCATATTTCACACCGTACTTCCTTCAGCACTGGCAAGTCTGGTTTCTGTAGCAGCTTTCTTCCGACCCTGTCAAAGCCACGAGTGTGAGATTGGCACCATTAAATGACCATGGCTTTGTGATAATGGTGTGTAGTGAGCTGGGACTTCACAGAGAGCTCGCCAATAGTGTTCTCAGTCAATTTGGAGTAATTTGAGGGCCATGGAGGGCCATGGAGAGCCCAAACTTGGCCTCTGGATTCCAATCGTCTTCTTACTCCATTTTATACCCGTATATTAAGACCACCGTCCACCCCCACCCTCCCACCCTTATTACTACCATCTGTGATATTATAACCTGCTCGAAAAAAGCTGCTCAAAACAGGGCAAATTTTGGGTATCAGAACTGTACACACCCACTCAGTGATAGCTAGTGAACAGATGAACAATTGGTGCAAATCTTGTTTGCACAGCTGTAGGCACTGGGAAGTTATTACACAATGATTCCTTAAAATCGCCATATCTCCTAACAAAGCTTTGTGCGTCGAAGCCTTGTTTTGTCAAATCCAGTCACAAATAGTTTTGTATGGAAGCGTACATATTTGGATGAATATTTGAGCACTACAGCATAGCATGATAGGGTAAGATTAAGCATATAGCTTAGTGCCTAGCTGTAGCTATTGACTGAGTTGTACCTTCATCACATTAAAATCAGTTATGTAGCTATCAGTTTCAAATGTTAGACTCGTGCTGCACGCATATAATAACTATAACAAAAGGGAACAATAATACTTGTATAATGTAAGATAATGTGAACCTATGATGTACACTCGTAGCTACATGCAGTGAGTTTGAAACAAGTGTTAGACATAATTTGATAGCGAATTTACAGCTGAAAATAGTATCTCAGAGCAATTTTCTAGGGGAAGCGTAAGTGCTCAGCATTTCATAGTGCCTACCCCTTGGTCTGACCACTTCATAATTGCTTCCTCCGGTCCTGATGTGGCTGAAGTTTCTACAGGATTGCTTGTAAATTAGCTGAACTCTCTACATGGTAACTTGTAATGTAGATGAATTTTCTACAGGATGACTCGTAACTTAGCTAAATTATCCACAGAGTGACCAGTAATGTACACCCTGTACCCAAAATATCTAGCTACAAGGTGATGGCTGAATGTTCTACAGGGCAACATGTAACTTTGAACTCTCTAACAGGGTGACTTGTAATTTACTACAGAATGATTAATAACTTAGTTGAATTCTCTACAGGGTGACTTGTAATGTAACTGAACTCTCTACATGGGCAGCTAAATCGCTCAACAAGTACATCATGTGATCCTGGTAGTCTCAATGCTTTCTATTTAACACACAGCATAATGTTTTAGATGGGATGAGGAACACAAGGGATAATCATTTTACCTTTCCACAGAATACTGAATTGTAAGTAACAGCATAAATTTTTTTGTTGGCAGAGTAGCTAGCCTAAAGCGATGGATGAAAGTAAAATCATCTTTGGGTGTCAGGCAAGTCAGTTGGAGATGGAAATTGGTGGTTGAATCAAAGCATATTATGATCTCAGGAGTCAGGCTGGAGTATAAAAAGTTGTGTACAAACACAGATGATCTAAGAGAACAAAACAAAGAGGTGCAATAAGTCGGTTTTTTTACTTTTTTACATGTTGTTTTTAGCTTCCATATCATTCATGCAGTAGCATTAGACTAGTGCAGGAACAGCACCATACTGTATAGTTAGCTTGCTAGATACTTTTATGCACATTTTTTGTTTTAAATATAAAGAATCCACTAAATGAGGATGGAGTCAGATTTTGTTGCTAGGGTTAAATGTATGGGTAAGTGTGCCTGCCCATTTTCAAAAGTCTGGCTACGCCACTGCCAGCAAGTAATCATTTTTAATAGCAAATCTTGATCATGTAATTGCTACATACTGTTGGTTTTTGTCAAGACCTAAAATAAGGCCTTAATACTGCACAAAATTTGCAATGTTAAACCTAAAGTGTGCAGTGATAAATCTTTTGTGTAGTGTTAAATTACAGCAATCACTATAAGAAAATTACATAATTATGCTTACTATATTCTTGATACACCTATAAGCATGCAGCTGGAGATCCTCATAAACATGAACACATGGGCAAGTTGCATGCTAATACATGGCTGTAACCTAAGTATGTATAAATTAAACCATAGTAGTGATGCTGATATTTATTCATTATTGACGTTTGAAATTTGTGACTGGCACTACATGTGATCAATTATTAATATGATCACCTATGCATGCCTTATAATCAGAGGCATAGCCAGCCTTTCATGATTATCAGGGCTACCATGGCTTTCAACTATCATTCTAGCACTTTAAATAAACTAACACATTGAGCCCAAATTACCACAGGCTTTGGCCGTGATTACTAAAGCCTAGTGTGGCTTTGCCACTGCTTATAATACACTCTGCATAGAATATTTTATTTGTTCTTAATTAAACGGTCACAACTGAGAGCTATGAATAAAGTGAGCTCTATTCATGCCCATGCACTAATATAGAACATAGCTATGATTATATGCTTTGAGTTTTGAATCATGAATACAGGCATATCAGAGGTGATAGAAAAGAGGACAAGGGAGCTATAGCCCATATCAAAAAGCATAATAAGAGACTTAGCTCTCCTTATTAAAAATACTCCTAAAGTTGTCACTGACCAATAACAACTGTATTACAATATTCTATAGCCACACACATCAAGATACCCTAATAGAGCTGTCACCCTAAGGCAACAATCAAACAGTAATATAATTCTGAAATCATTCTCACATTCAATTTCAGAGAAGCAAATTTCAGCTAATTTCCTGGGTTATAGCCATGCATAACATGCCTGCAGACTCCCTTACATGTTTACTTGCTTCTGAGTGTTTGGACTGTAAGGTAGCTAGGCTAGCTAGCTGCTTTACTTCTACATAATATTATATAGTATTGTTTAGTTAGGCCCTGGTATTAAAATAATATGCCCCTAAATGTGCACCCCATGCAGTGCTTCTTTTGCTAGTGATACACGCATAGGAGTCAATTATAATACTTGAGAAAGTGTGCAGTGATAAATAAAAGTTACTTTAGGCACTGGTTTTTGTGCTGTACCTTCATGGTCTTTAGCTTGATTTCTTCTGACTACAAAAAGTTTGAGGTTCAATAGTTAACCACCTACATACACTGATTTTCAGCTTATTGCTATATATAAAGCGGTTTACCCTGTAGGCGTGACAACATAATTATTGGTGTTATTTTTCGTTAATGACAACCTTTAATCAAACTCCAATTAAATGTAATGTCATGATTTGCCTTACATTAAACCACATTATGTGTGCCATATTTCAAGACAATCGAACAGTGGGTTTACATTTATAGCAGGTTTTGTAAGTGTGCAAAAAGATGAAGAAATTTTGAAGTGGGAATGCTTAAAGCGGTTGTGCTTACGTAAATTTGTTATGTGGACTACTGAAGGGCAATTCTACAGCTCATTTCATAAAGGCAGTGTGGAGGTATGTATGCCAAACCGCATAATAGTAAATGCTATGGACTTGATTCTCCACTGTTCGGCATCAGTTAGGCCTGAGATGTGCATTTTCCCTACAATACATGTATCTTGGACTTACCTTTCTCCTCCTTTGTGTCCCATTTCTTCTCTACTACTGCATAGATGTTGATTAATGGGTAGTGCAATAATGGCTTCTAGTGTACTGGTATCACAACAATAAGTTGCTGTAGTGAGTGGAAACATTTCTTGTACTGTTATTAGTTTGTAATGCTGTAGAGCAATATCATATAGCGAGATTTTTCTGAGGAGATTTTTTGTGCCATCCAAATTTCAAGGAGGGAAATTTTCACCTTTTCAGCAGTTTTATACATTTATAAAACTCAAACATTGCTCATTTTAATCAAGCTGCAAATTTCAAGGGGGAGAATTTTTGTACAATGCATAGAAATCATGAGACCCTCTGTAAGGTAGCTGAAAACAAAGTGGAACAGTCACTTCCCTTTTGAGTAGTTGATAGTGGAGGAGCATGTTTAGTTGCACCATTCTTTCCAGGAATGTGTGTGTGCTGGTTCACCAATCATAAACAAATGGATACAAGGAAAATTAGAAATTTTACATTTGAGTATGATTATAATTATCATGATTTTAAAAAGAAATGAAACAAGGACATATACCTGCAATTGACATTTCAATTATGGCTGTATTGACAGGCTGTATATTACTGAAGTAGGAATTTACTGTGCAGTAGTATAGCTACAGGTATATAGATAACCTGTCATGTTTCATGTCTTTTTCTCAAATGTAATTTTTCTTGCATATGCATAATAATTAAACCACGGGCATGAGTGCATATATACAGGCAAAGCACGAGTGCCCGTGGTATAATTACTTTAGCATGCAGACTTGCCTAATTGGCAAAATGTTTAGTTGCTATGCCCTTCTCTTATATAGGGAATCAAGTAGGCTGTGATTGTGGGATTGAATTTTGCCAAACAAACTGTGGTTGTGGGATTAAATTTTAATACATCAAACAGTTGTTTGATTTTACTTTTGCTAATATAACAACGTTAAGAGACTAGTGTCACTACATTTACAAAAGCAAAAAAAAAAAACTACTATTGATGTATTAAAATTAAATTCCACAATCACAGCTTGTTCAAAATTCAAACCCACAATCACAGTTTGCTTGCTTCCCTGTATATGAGAAGAGAGATAAAGTATAACATCAAAGAAATCTAATGATTTCTGGATATAGTGTGCACTCCCATTAGGTGTGCAATAGCACTGGCTTAATGAGATATACGCACTGTACCAGTGTGTATATCTCGTTAAAGCAGTGGGCTTAAAATATACACACTGGTACAGTGCATGTATCTTATTAATCTTTCTGAACCAGTGCAATATGTGATATATATGCACTGGCTTTCCTTTGATCTGAGGTGTGAAAGTGGTACATAACTAGATATAGCTACACTGAGTTTCTGGACTTTTATAGAATGTTTACTATTTTCTCCTGGTTAATCATAAGTTCTGGTCATGTTTCTTGTAATTCCTTTTAAAGTCGTAGATCTATACCACTGTTTTATGCCGAGTATTGAACAAACTACAGTCAGTGTCAAATTAAGTATAGTTTCTTTGGTAATAAAGGTTACTTTCCATTATACAGGTATGAAACTTTCCAATACTGAAAAATATCTAAAAGAACAATATCAAGAAACACGATTTACTGGACCAGATGAGGAAATATGGCCACCATGGCCAGATAAGCCTAAACTGTTCACTAGCATTGCTTTAGTCCATCATAAGAACAAAGGAAAATCCGAAAAGGAAGTTAGTGCAATGGCCAGATCCAGGAGCAAAGGAGATGTCAATACCATGCCAAAAATGCCTCAAAGACCACGTCTTTTATCCCTGAGACAAAACATGAGATGTCATTCAACAGAATTGACAGCAGAATACTTAGCACACAACACCATCATTAAAAATATAGCAGATATATTTAGACCTGTGGTTACAACTGATTCAGAAGATTCACCTTCACCACGAGTCATATTAATTGATGGAGCTCCTGGAATTGGTAAGACATACTTGTGCAAAGAAATCGCCTACCAGTGGTCTCAAGGACAGATTCTTACTGAAAAAAGGTTTCTTTTTCTTCTTCGCGCTCATGATCCAAGTATTCAATCATTGAAGCAAGTTAAAGATCTGGTTGCACTGTGCTGTGATTTTGAAAATGAGGAGACACTTAATTCAATTGACCAGTACATTAAAGAAACAAAAGGAGCATTTCTTACAGTTTTGTTGGATGGATATGATGAATTTCCCAGGGTACTGCAAAGTGATCATTTGCTCTCCCGCATAATTAGGTGTGAGATTTTGCCTAGATGTGGTGTAGTTATTACATCTCGTTCTTTTGCCTGTGGATATTTGTGTGGACAGGCTGATCGCCGAATGGAAATACTAGGTTTTACCAGCAGTGACAGGCAGGACTATATCCAGAGAGCATTGGAAAAGAATCCAGCTGACATTGCAAGGTTAAAGCAATACTTGGAAAGTCATCCTACTGTTGACAGCCTGTGCTATATTCCACTGAACATGACCATTTTACTCCACTTGTTTACAGAAAATGATCTTCCTCAATCGTGTACAGAGTTGTATGAAAAATTTGTCAACTTGACTATCACACTTCACATTGAGAAAGATGAAAAATACAAGAAGCTGCAAAGAGGGAATTCTTTCAAAAGTTCCATCAAACAGAAACTGGCACGGTTTTCATATGATGCATTAAGGAAGGATGTTGTTGTGTTTAGTTTTGAAGAGGTTAGTAGAGCATGCCCAGAAATTATGCAAAACTCTGGAACTATCCATGGGTTTGGTTTGCTACAAGTTACACAATACTTTACTACAAATGGGAAGACCTTGTCTTTCAATTTTGCTCATTCATCAGTTCAAGAGTACCTCGCAGCATATTACATACAATCCTTACCTGATGACAAACAGTTGGATCTCCTCAGAGATACATTCTGGGATGAAAGATACCTGAACACATGGATCATATATGTGGGCCTTACTCAAGGTAGATCTTTTGCATTTAAACATTTCCTGTCTGGTAACCAGTTTTCCTTTACTAGTAAACTTTTTAAAGAGTTCCACATTGCACAGAAAATATTACAAGTTAAAATAAATTGTCTTCGCCTTTTTCAGTGTTTCAAAGAAACCAAAGATGAAGCCATGTGTAAAAGTGTGGGTGAGTCAATGCAGAACAAACACGTTGATCTTAGTGGAGAAACACTGCTGCCAAACCATGTTGTTATCCTTGGTTTCTTTTTAACTCGGTCATACATATTAGATTGGGAAAGACTAGATCTTTCTAACTGTAATATGCAAGATATCGGCTGTGGTATTCTGTGGAAGGAATTAGCATCATCCACACAGTCCAAAGTTCATATCAAAGTCATGAATTTCTCTGGAAATAAACTTTCCGCTTTGTCTGCACATGCTTTAGCAAACTTAGTACAATCATGTGAAACAGAAGAGCTTTACCTTTCTGACAACCAATTTGGTGATGAAGGAGCCAAAGCATTTACCTCTCATTTGTCTAGTGACACCAGTTTAAAACTGCTATTGATGGATGGTAATAACATTTCAGCTGATGTAGCAGAAGAAATTGAACAACGAATCACCACTACTACTTCTTTGCACATTGTTGGGATCACATCTCACCAACTATATGTAAGAAATGAACCAGGAGATCACATTGCTGAAGTGTTGAGATATTACACAAACTTGAACAAATTTAGCATGTGTAATTGTCCAGTTGATGCTGAACATCTGGAAATAATCTTAAACTTGTTAGTTAAGAATACTAGCCTTGACACTTTACACTTATTCCACATCGGTTTATCTGAATTAATGGTTAAATTGCTGGCTACCAATTTGTCTTCATTAAGATGTTTATCAAATTTGTCAATTGTAGATCCTGGACTGTTTCACGTTGCAGCAGATGATCTAATCAACACTGTACCTGTCACTAGCTCTGCTGAAGTAGTGACTATTTCAGATATCAAAATTCATGCAAGGCATTCTACCTATATGGAGATCACAAAATTTCTGAAACTACTTCCATCATTAATGGTTTTGGAAATTCCAAAATGTTTACCACAAGAAGAGAAATTTGTGGACAGTCTTGTAACTGCTATAGGAACAGCACCATTAATGCAAGAAATTGATGTTTCACAAAACAAGTTGGGACCTATTGGAGTCCAAAAAATTGCTCAAGGCATCAAGGATATGGCAAGACTAAAATCATTAATCATGAGAGGTAATGACATCAATGACGTAGCCACAATAGCCTTAGCTGATAGCCTAGAAAACAAAGTTGGTTTGGAAGTACTGAATCTGTGTGGAAATAAAATTTTATCAAGAGGAGCTATAGCAATTTCCAAATCCCTTCAGGAGAACAAAACACTTAAAGTACTTGACTTGCAGAACAATAGTATTGAGTTAGATGCAGCACCTGGATTGTCCTGTATGCTTGTTAGCAAAACAAATCTTTCAGAATTAAACCTTTCACAAAATAGTCTGATGTCTGAAGGTATGATTATAATTGCAAGAGCACTGCAAAAGATTACCACCTTAAAAGTATTGAACGTGAGCTCCAATAAGATACTGATGAAAGCATCAAGTGATATTGCTGAAATTATCAAAAGTAATACCTCACTGGAGGTGTTAAATGTTTCACTGAACAAATTAGAAAGCTTAGGATGTATTAAACTGTGCAAGGCTCTCCAAAAGCAGCACCCTAACCTAAAAGTTTTTAATATTAGCAGTAATGGCATCAAATCCACGGCAGCTAATGAAATAGCACACACTTTACAAGATAAACAGAAACTGGAGGTGGTGAATGTGTCATGGAATGAATTTGAAGGTGATTTAGCAACGATTGTTGCATCCTTAAAATCCACAAAACTGCTAAAGGAGCTGACACTGAGACAGAGTGGCACTGTGAATCAGAAAGCTGTCAATAAAATCTGCCAAGTTATAAATGAAAACTCATTGCTTGAAGTATTAGACCTGGGATCAACCAAGCTGCACAATATGGGTGCATATAAAATATTTGGCGCTCTAGAAGAAAATACAACTTTGAAGATTCTCAATGTTTGTCGAAATAATTTTGACGATTCTGCAGTAGAACAGTTATCCTTTTCACTTGCAAACAATTCAGCTCTTAGTGAATTATTGCTGCATGATAATCCTCTTAGTGATCTAGTGATAAAACAGACTGTCTTCAAAATTCTGTTAAGCACATCACACTTGAAAAACATTTGGGTACCACAAATAAACAATGAAAGAATAAAAATGGAAATTGATTGTCAAGCAGAGAAGATTAACAGACATAGAGCAAAAGATAATAAACTAAAGTTTTCCAACTGGTAACCAATTATTGTCTTGTATTAACTTGTACATGTGTGTGTGTGCAAGACTTTCGCGTTGCATTTAACTAGTTTATTTTTTATTACAAATAGTACTATTATTTTACATGCATAATTCAGCAATTCTCCTGTCTGTCCATGAAGAAATTCCACCGTTTTGTGCTCTCCCATTTACGGTAATATCATCAAGTGCAGAATGCAATACAGGTGAGATTTATAAATTTAAAAAGTGAGTAGTATTAAAGCTCGGTAGAAAGTGTAATGAAGTTAAGTATACAGCAGGGGCGGATCCAGGAGTTGGCAAGGGGAGGGGCACAAACAGGCCAAGTTGTAAATGGTTGGGGAGAGCCAGATTCTCTTGTTAGTTGCTGCATTTTTGAAGCAGCAAATAATCACCTCTTAGTAGTGTCTCACTGTTGATATTGCCATTTTGATCTTTTCAGGTGGTTGTGAAGTCTTAAGATAGGG